>NW_027468008.1:0-107000 GCF_965363235.1 Mytilus galloprovincialis
CACCCTAAACACAAAATTGTCCATATTTTGAGTTAGAGGCGATGAAGTTTTCTATAATTTTGATATAATTTGTCCCAAAAGTAGTACAACACACTGTAAAAATTTCATTGAGAAAGCGCAGGTGGGAATTTTTTAATTTTCATTTATGTTCTAAAAGAAATGCACTACGAATTAATTGTGTTCTCGGACCTAAGAGGTGAAGTCTGTAAATATAGAATCTGTACTTTGGCATCTTCCCTAAATGATTTGGTGGTGTCAATTTGTCAAATAGCATGAAACTAAAGGATTTAAACTTTTATTTAATAGAATATCTGCAAAAATGACCAATTTTGGCATTTTATGGTCAAAATAGGCATTTCAAGGCTTTTTCAATACTGATGCATACATGGCATCCTGACTTTCTATCTGACAGGCTTTCATGTGTCAATACTTGTGTTTCTATGCCTTTATCTAGTTCTTTTACTTGTTTTTGAACTCAGAATCTACAGAAAAGAAGATTATCTCAGACAATATGTACAAAATGTGTTGTATAAATGACCCTTGTCTAACGCCCTGTTTGGATGAAGTCAAAAGTGGGGTTCTTGGTACATAAAATTTGAAGTCCACAATAAAGACCTCACTAAATTTGTATCAAAAGCACTTTACAATGTCTATTGTACCTGTTCCATCTCACATAATATCTTTCTTTTCTTCTGTAGGATAGCAAGTGGTTTAAATATAAGCCTGTTGAGACTAAAATTACAATCAAGTTTTTCATTAAAAAGGCAAAAATCTTTGTATCAGACCATACTGTCTGTAAGAAAAGTTAATTGCAAGAGCCTTTTTGTGCTCAGATTTGTTGTATCATATCACATGAGTATAGAAATGATAAAAAAGACACAATTTTTTATTTCTTATAGCCTCAATATGCATTTTTTAATGTAAATATGTGGCACGGCCTAAATTGACCCTTATTTTTTTCCAGTCTTACTTGGCTTAAGACCCTTTTAAACTAATATGATATGTTATTTGTGACTTTTCTTTCCATTTAAAGTACATTCAATACATATGTAAGGATTATTTATAACCAAAAAGCTTCACAAATTTAAAATTGCTGGAAAATATTACATCTTCATGTAAGGCCCCCTTTCATTGAAAAACCTCAATTTTTAGGCCCAGGCTGATATAAATTTGACTTTTGAATAATTATGCTAACTCTGATAAATCAAATGAGTACTCTATTGCTTTTAGTACATAATAAATGATATATTAGGGCATTTAAAAAGTATTTTTTTGCAATATTTTAATTTTCAAAGCCCAAAATGTTGATAGTTGAAATTATTCAATTTTAACGTCAAAATTTAACACGCAAAGATGAGTATAGAATTTAACATATTGTCTATAATATATATCCTATTGTTACGAAACTTTGCAAGTAGTGTTATAATTTATTAAGCTTTGGTCATACCAAGTTTTTTTAAGATTTGTCAACTCTTTCTATCCTATTAGGTCCGAGACCACAATTGTCGTCCCTTGATTTTCGTTGTTCACGAATATAGTCCCTAGTGTTAACAGTGGGTTACTTGCCAATAATTTTTATACCTCTTCCAAATTTATTTCTCCATGTTTAATGCCTCAAATTGTAAGTAGGGGGGTGAAATTACACTGTAAAAAAATTTGGGTCCAAAATTTTACAGAAAAGTAGTGATTTGGTCCAGCTGAAAAAGGTTAAAAATTAGCACTTCGGAAGCTGTCAAAAGATTTCAAGACACCCTAAACACAAAATTGTCCATATTTTGAGTTAGAGGCGATGAAGTTTTCTATAATTTTGATATAATTTGTCCCAAAAGTAGTACAACACACTGTAAAAATTTCATTGAGAAAGCGCAGGTGGGAATTTTTTAATTTTCATTTATGTTCTAAAAGAAATGCACTACGAATTAATTGTGTTCTCGGACCTAAGAGGTGAAGTCTGTAAATATAGAATCTGTACTTTGGCATCTTCCCTAAATGATTTGGTGGTGTCAATTTGTCAAATAGCATGAAACTAAAGGATTTAAACTTTTATTTAATAGAATATCTGCAAAAATGACCAATTTTGGCATTTTATGGTCAAAATAGGCATTTCAAGGCTTTTTCAATACTGATGCATACATGGCATCCTGACTTTCTATCTGACAGGCTTTCATGTGTCAATACTTGTGTTTCTATGCCTTTATCTAGTTCTTTTACTTGTTTTTGAACTCAGAATCTACAGAAAAGAAGATTATCTCAGACAATATGTACAAAATGTGTTGTATAAATGACCCTTGTCTAACGCCCTGTTTGGATGAAGTCAAAAGTGGGGTTCTTGGTACATAAAATTTGAAGTCCACAATAAAGACCTCACTAAATTTGTATCAAAAGCACTTTACAATGTCTATTGTACCTGTTCCATCTCACATAATATCTTTCTTTTCTTCTGTAGGATAGCAAGTGGTTTAAATATAAGCCTGTTGAGACTAAAATTACAATCAAGTTTTTCATTAAAAAGGCAAAAATCTTTGTATCAGACCATACTGTCTGTAAGAAAAGTTAATTGCAAGAGCCTTTTTGTGCTCAGATTTGTTGTATCATATCACATGAGTATAGAAATGATAAAAAAGACACAATTTTTTATTTCTTATAGCCTCAATATGCATTTTTTAATGTAAATATGTGGCACGGCCTAAATTGACCCTTATTTTTTTCCAGTCTTACTTGGCTTAAGACCCTTTTAAACTAATATGATATGTTATTTGTGACTTTTCTTTCCATTTAAAGTACATTCAATACATATGTAAGGATTATTTATAACCAAAAAGCTTCACAAATTTAAAATTGCTGGAAAATATTACATCTTCATGTAAGGCCCCCTTTCATTGAAAAACCTCAATTTTTAGGCCCAGGCTGATATAAATTTGACTTTTGAATAATTATGCTAACTCTGATAAATCAAATGAGTACTCTATTGCTTTTAGTACATAATAAATGATATATTAGGGCATTTAAAAAGTATTTTTTTGCAATATTTTAATTTTCAAAGCCCAAAATGTTGATAGTTGAAATTATTCAATTTTAACGTCAAAATTTAACACGCAAAGATGAGTATAGAATTTAACATATTGTCTATAATATATATCCTATTGTTACGAAACTTTGCAAGTAGTGTTATAATTTATTAAGCTTTGGTCATACCAAGTTTTTTTAAGATTTGTCAACTCTTTCTATCCTATTAGGTCCGAGACCACAATTGTCGTCCCTTGATTTTCGTTGTTCACGAATATAGTCCCTAGTGTTAACAGTGGGTTACTTGCCAATAATTTTTATACCTCTTCCAAATTTATTTCTCCATGTTTAATGCCTCAAATTGTAAGTAGGGGGGTGAAATTACACTGTAAAAAAATTTGGGTCCAAAATTTTACAGAAAAGTAGTGATTTGGTCCAGCTGAAAAAGGTTAAAAATTAGCACTTCGGAAGCTGTCAAAAGATTTCAAGACACCCTAAACACAAAATTGTCCATATTTTGAGTTAGAGGCGATGAAGTTTTCTATAATTTTGATATAATTTGTCCCAAAAGTAGTACAACACACTGTAAAAATTTCATTGAGAAAGCGCAGGTGGGAATTTTTTAATTTTCATTTATGTTCTAAAAGAAATGCACTACGAATTAATTGTGTTCTCGGACCTAAGAGGTGAAGTCTGTAAATATAGAATCTGTACTTTGGCATCTTCCCTAAATGATTTGGTGGTGTCAATTTGTCAAATAGCATGAAACTAAAGGATTTAAACTTTTATTTAATAGAATATCTGCAAAAATGACCAATTTTGGCATTTTATGGTCAAAATAGGCATTTCAAGGCTTTTTCAATACTGATGCATACATGGCATCCTGACTTTCTATCTGACAGGCTTTCATGTGTCAATACTTGTGTTTCTATGCCTTTATCTAGTTCTTTTACTTGTTTTTGAACTCAGAATCTACAGAAAAGAAGATTATCTCAGACAATATGTACAAAATGTGTTGTATAAATGACCCTTGTCTAACGCCCTGTTTGGATGAAGTCAAAAGTGGGGTTCTTGGTACATAAAATTTGAAGTCCACAATAAAGACCTCACTAAATTTGTATCAAAAGCACTTTACAATGTCTATTGTACCTGTTCCATCTCACATAATATCTTTCTTTTCTTCTGTAGGATAGCAAGTGGTTTAAATATAAGCCTGTTGAGACTAAAATTACAATCAAGTTTTTCATTAAAAAGGCAAAAATCTTTGTATCAGACCATACTGTCTGTAAGAAAAGTTAATTGCAAGAGCCTTTTTGTGCTCAGATTTGTTGTATCATATCACATGAGTATAGAAATGATAAAAAAGACACAATTTTTTATTTCTTATAGCCTCAATATGCATTTTTTAATGTAAATATGTGGCACGGCCTAAATTGACCCTTATTTTTTTCCAGTCTTACTTGGCTTAAGACCCTTTTAAACTAATATGATATGTTATTTGTGACTTTTCTTTCCATTTAAAGTACATTCAATACATATGTAAGGATTATTTATAACCAAAAAGCTTCACAAATTTAAAATTGCTGGAAAATATTACATCTTCATGTAAGGCCCCCTTTCATTGAAAAACCTCAATTTTTAGGCCCAGGCTGATATAAATTTGACTTTTGAATAATTATGCTAACTCTGATAAATCAAATGAGTACTCTATTGCTTTTAGTACATAATAAATGATATATTAGGGCATTTAAAAAGTATTTTTTTGCAATATTTTAATTTTCAAAGCCCAAAATGTTGATAGTTGAAATTATTCAATTTTAACGTCAAAATTTAACACGCAAAGATGAGTATAGAATTTAACATATTGTCTATAATATATATCCTATTGTTACGAAACTTTGCAAGTAGTGTTATAATTTATTAAGCTTTGGTCATACCAAGTTTTTTTAAGATTTGTCAACTCTTTCTATCCTATTAGGTCCGAGACCACAATTGTCGTCCCTTGATTTTCGTTGTTCACGAATATAGTCCCTAGTGTTAACAGTGGGTTACTTGCCAATAATTTTTATACCTCTTCCAAATTTATTTCTCCATGTTTAATGCCTCAAATTGTAAGTAGGGGGGTGAAATTACACTGTAAAAAAATTTGGGTCCAAAATTTTACAGAAAAGTAGTGATTTGGTCCAGCTGAAAAAGGTTAAAAATTAGCACTTCGGAAGCTGTCAAAAGATTTCAAGACACCCTAAACACAAAATTGTCCATATTTTGAGTTAGAGGCGATGAAGTTTTCTATAATTTTGATATAATTTGTCCCAAAAGTAGTACAACACACTGTAAAAATTTCATTGAGAAAGCGCAGGTGGGAATTTTTTAATTTTCATTTATGTTCTAAAAGAAATGCACTACGAATTAATTGTGTTCTCGGACCTAAGAGGTGAAGTCTGTAAATATAGAATCTGTACTTTGGCATCTTCCCTAAATGATTTGGTGGTGTCAATTTGTCAAATAGCATGAAACTAAAGGATTTAAACTTTTATTTAATAGAATATCTGCAAAAATGACCAATTTTGGCATTTTATGGTCAAAATAGGCATTTCAAGGCTTTTTCAATACTGATGCATACATGGCATCCTGACTTTCTATCTGACAGGCTTTCATGTGTCAATACTTGTGTTTCTATGCCTTTATCTAGTTCTTTTACTTGTTTTTGAACTCAGAATCTACAGAAAAGAAGATTATCTCAGACAATATGTACAAAATGTGTTGTATAAATGACCCTTGTCTAACGCCCTGTTTGGATGAAGTCAAAAGTGGGGTTCTTGGTACATAAAATTTGAAGTCCACAATAAAGACCTCACTAAATTTGTATCAAAAGCACTTTACAATGTCTATTGTACCTGTTCCATCTCACATAATATCTTTCTTTTCTTCTGTAGGATAGCAAGTGGTTTAAATATAAGCCTGTTGAGACTAAAATTACAATCAAGTTTTTCATTAAAAAGGCAAAAATCTTTGTATCAGACCATACTGTCTGTAAGAAAAGTTAATTGCAAGAGCCTTTTTGTGCTCAGATTTGTTGTATCATATCACATGAGTATAGAAATGATAAAAAAGACACAATTTTTTATTTCTTATAGCCTCAATATGCATTTTTTAATGTAAATATGTGGCACGGCCTAAATTGACCCTTATTTTTTTCCAGTCTTACTTGGCTTAAGACCCTTTTAAACTAATATGATATGTTATTTGTGACTTTTCTTTCCATTTAAAGTACATTCAATACATATGTAAGGATTATTTATAACCAAAAAGCTTCACAAATTTAAAATTGCTGGAAAATATTACATCTTCATGTAAGGCCCCCTTTCATTGAAAAACCTCAATTTTTAGGCCCAGGCTGATATAAATTTGACTTTTGAATAATTATGCTAACTCTGATAAATCAAATGAGTACTCTATTGCTTTTAGTACATAATAAATGATATATTAGGGCATTTAAAAAGTATTTTTTTGCAATATTTTAATTTTCAAAGCCCAAAATGTTGATAGTTGAAATTATTCAATTTTAACGTCAAAATTTAACACGCAAAGATGAGTATAGAATTTAACATATTGTCTATAATATATATCCTATTGTTACGAAACTTTGCAAGTAGTGTTATAATTTATTAAGCTTTGGTCATACCAAGTTTTTTTAAGATTTGTCAACTCTTTCTATCCTATTAGGTCCGAGACCACAATTGTCGTCCCTTGATTTTCGTTGTTCACGAATATAGTCCCTAGTGTTAACAGTGGGTTACTTGCCAATAATTTTTATACCTCTTCCAAATTTATTTCTCCATGTTTAATGCCTCAAATTGTAAGTAGGGGGGTGAAATTACACTGTAAAAAAATTTGGGTCCAAAATTTTACAGAAAAGTAGTGATTTGGTCCAGCTGAAAAAGGTTAAAAATTAGCACTTCGGAAGCTGTCAAAAGATTTCAAGACACCCTAAACACAAAATTGTCCATATTTTGAGTTAGAGGCGATGAAGTTTTCTATAATTTTGATATAATTTGTCCCAAAAGTAGTACAACACACTGTAAAAATTTCATTGAGAAAGCGCAGGTGGGAATTTTTTAATTTTCATTTATGTTCTAAAAGAAATGCACTACGAATTAATTGTGTTCTCGGACCTAAGAGGTGAAGTCTGTAAATATAGAATCTGTACTTTGGCATCTTCCCTAAATGATTTGGTGGTGTCAATTTGTCAAATAGCATGAAACTAAAGGATTTAAACTTTTATTTAATAGAATATCTGCAAAAATGACCAATTTTGGCATTTTATGGTCAAAATAGGCATTTCAAGGCTTTTTCAATACTGATGCATACATGGCATCCTGACTTTCTATCTGACAGGCTTTCATGTGTCAATACTTGTGTTTCTATGCCTTTATCTAGTTCTTTTACTTGTTTTTGAACTCAGAATCTACAGAAAAGAAGATTATCTCAGACAATATGTACAAAATGTGTTGTATAAATGACCCTTGTCTAACGCCCTGTTTGGATGAAGTCAAAAGTGGGGTTCTTGGTACATAAAATTTGAAGTCCACAATAAAGACCTCACTAAATTTGTATCAAAAGCACTTTACAATGTCTATTGTACCTGTTCCATCTCACATAATATCTTTCTTTTCTTCTGTAGGATAGCAAGTGGTTTAAATATAAGCCTGTTGAGACTAAAATTACAATCAAGTTTTTCATTAAAAAGGCAAAAATCTTTGTATCAGACCATACTGTCTGTAAGAAAAGTTAATTGCAAGAGCCTTTTTGTGCTCAGATTTGTTGTATCATATCACATGAGTATAGAAATGATAAAAAAGACACAATTTTTTATTTCTTATAGCCTCAATATGCATTTTTTAATGTAAATATGTGGCACGGCCTAAATTGACCCTTATTTTTTTCCAGTCTTACTTGGCTTAAGACCCTTTTAAACTAATATGATATGTTATTTGTGACTTTTCTTTCCATTTAAAGTACATTCAATACATATGTAAGGATTATTTATAACCAAAAAGCTTCACAAATTTAAAATTGCTGGAAAATATTACATCTTCATGTAAGGCCCCCTTTCATTGAAAAACCTCAATTTTTAGGCCCAGGCTGATATAAATTTGACTTTTGAATAATTATGCTAACTCTGATAAATCAAATGAGTACTCTATTGCTTTTAGTACATAATAAATGATATATTAGGGCATTTAAAAAGTATTTTTTTGCAATATTTTAATTTTCAAAGCCCAAAATGTTGATAGTTGAAATTATTCAATTTTAACGTCAAAATTTAACACGCAAAGATGAGTATAGAATTTAACATATTGTCTATAATATATATCCTATTGTTACGAAACTTTGCAAGTAGTGTTATAATTTATTAAGCTTTGGTCATACCAAGTTTTTTTAAGATTTGTCAACTCTTTCTATCCTATTAGGTCCGAGACCACAATTGTCGTCCCTTGATTTTCGTTGTTCACGAATATAGTCCCTAGTGTTAACAGTGGGTTACTTGCCAATAATTTTTATACCTCTTCCAAATTTATTTCTCCATGTTTAATGCCTCAAATTGTAAGTAGGGGGGTGAAATTACACTGTAAAAAAATTTGGGTCCAAAATTTTACAGAAAAGTAGTGATTTGGTCCAGCTGAAAAAGGTTAAAAATTAGCACTTCGGAAGCTGTCAAAAGATTTCAAGACACCCTAAACACAAAATTGTCCATATTTTGAGTTAGAGGCGATGAAGTTTTCTATAATTTTGATATAATTTGTCCCAAAAGTAGTACAACACACTGTAAAAATTTCATTGAGAAAGCGCAGGTGGGAATTTTTTAATTTTCATTTATGTTCTAAAAGAAATGCACTACGAATTAATTGTGTTCTCGGACCTAAGAGGTGAAGTCTGTAAATATAGAATCTGTACTTTGGCATCTTCCCTAAATGATTTGGTGGTGTCAATTTGTCAAATAGCATGAAACTAAAGGATTTAAACTTTTATTTAATAGAATATCTGCAAAAATGACCAATTTTGGCATTTTATGGTCAAAATAGGCATTTCAAGGCTTTTTCAATACTGATGCATACATGGCATCCTGACTTTCTATCTGACAGGCTTTCATGTGTCAATACTTGTGTTTCTATGCCTTTATCTAGTTCTTTTACTTGTTTTTGAACTCAGAATCTACAGAAAAGAAGATTATCTCAGACAATATGTACAAAATGTGTTGTATAAATGACCCTTGTCTAACGCCCTGTTTGGATGAAGTCAAAAGTGGGGTTCTTGGTACATAAAATTTGAAGTCCACAATAAAGACCTCACTAAATTTGTATCAAAAGCACTTTACAATGTCTATTGTACCTGTTCCATCTCACATAATATCTTTCTTTTCTTCTGTAGGATAGCAAGTGGTTTAAATATAAGCCTGTTGAGACTAAAATTACAATCAAGTTTTTCATTAAAAAGGCAAAAATCTTTGTATCAGACCATACTGTCTGTAAGAAAAGTTAATTGCAAGAGCCTTTTTGTGCTCAGATTTGTTGTATCATATCACATGAGTATAGAAATGATAAAAAAGACACAATTTTTTATTTCTTATAGCCTCAATATGCATTTTTTAATGTAAATATGTGGCACGGCCTAAATTGACCCTAATTTTTTTCCAGTCTTACTTGGCTTAAGACCCTTTTAAACTAATATGATATGTTATTTGTGACTTTTCTTTCCATTTAAAGTACATTCAATACATATGTAAGGATTATTTATAACCAAAAAGCTTCACAAATTTAAAATTGCTGGAAAATATTACATCTTCATGTAAGGCCCCCTTTCATTGAAAAACCTCAATTTTTAGGCCCAGGCTGATATAAATTTGACTTTTGAATAATTATGCTAACTCTGATAAATCAAATGAGTACTCTATTGCTTTTAGTACATAATAAATGATATATTAGGGCATTTAAAAAGTATTTTTTTGCAATATTTTAATTTTCAAAGCCCAAAATGTTGATAGTTGAAATTATTCAATTTTAACGTCAAAATTTAACACGCAAAGATGAGTATAGAATTTAACATATTGTCTATAATATATATCCTATTGTTACGAAACTTTGCAAGTAGTGTTATAATTTATTAAGCTTTGGTCATACCAAGTTTTTTTAAGATTTGTCAACTCTTTCTATCCTATTAGGTCCGAGACCACAATTGTCGTCCCTTGATTTTCGTTGTTCACGAATATAGTCCCTAGTGTTAACAGTGGGTTACTTGCCAATAATTTTTATACCTCTTCCAAATTTATTTCTCCATGTTTAATGCCTCAAATTGTAAGTAGGGGGGTGAAATTACACTGTAAAAAAATTTGGGTCCAAAATTTTACAGAAAAGTAGTGATTTGGTCCAGCTGAAAAAGGTTAAAAATTAGCACTTCGGAAGCTGTCAAAAGATTTCAAGACACCCTAAACACAAAATTGTCCATATTTTGAGTTAGAGGCGATGAAGTTTTCTATAATTTTGATATAATTTGTCCCAAAAGTAGTACAACACACTGTAAAAATTTCATTGAGAAAGCGCAGGTGGGAATTTTTTAATTTTCATTTATGTTCTAAAAGAAATGCACTACGAATTAATTGTGTTCTCGGACCTAAGAGGTGAAGTCTGTAAATATAGAATCTGTACTTTGGCATCTTCCCTAAATGATTTGGTGGTGTCAATTTGTCAAATAGCATGAAACTAAAGGATTTAAACTTTTATTTAATAGAATATCTGCAAAAATGACCAATTTTGGCATTTTATGGTCAAAATAGGCATTTCAAGGCTTTTTCAATACTGATGCATACATGGCATCCTGACTTTCTATCTGACAGGCTTTCATGTGTCAATACTTGTGTTTCTATGCCTTTATCTAGTTCTTTTACTTGTTTTTGAACTCAGAATCTACAGAAAAGAAGATTATCTCAGACAATATGTACAAAATGTGTTGTATAAATGACCCTTGTCTAACGCCCTGTTTGGATGAAGTCAAAAGTGGGGTTCTTGGTACATAAAATTTGAAGTCCACAATAAAGACCTCACTAAATTTGTATCAAAAGCACTTTACAATGTCTATTGTACCTGTTCCATCTCACATAATATCTTTCTTTTCTTCTGTAGGATAGCAAGTGGTTTAAATATAAGCCTGTTGAGACTAAAATTACAATCAAGTTTTTCATTAAAAAGGCAAAAATCTTTGTATCAGACCATACTGTCTGTAAGAAAAGTTAATTGCAAGAGCCTTTTTGTGCTCAGATTTGTTGTATCATATCACATGAGTATAGAAATGATAAAAAAGACACAATTTTTTATTTCTTATAGCCTCAATATGCATTTTTTAATGTAAATATGTGGCACGGCCTAAATTGACCCTTATTTTTTTCCAGTCTTACTTGGCTTAAGACCCTTTTAAACTAATATGATATGTTATTTGTGACTTTTCTTTCCATTTAAAGTACATTCAATACATATGTAAGGATTATTTATAACCAAAAAGCTTCACAAATTTAAAATTGCTGGAAAATATTACATCTTCATGTAAGGCCCCCTTTCATTGAAAAACCTCAATTTTTAGGCCCAGGCTGATATAAATTTGACTTTTGAATAATTATGCTAACTCTGATAAATCAAATGAGTACTCTATTGCTTTTAGTACATAATAAATGATATATTAGGGCATTTAAAAAGTATTTTTTTGCAATATTTTAATTTTCAAAGCCCAAAATGTTGATAGTTGAAATTATTCAATTTTAACGTCAAAATTTAACACGCAAAGATGAGTATAGAATTTAACATATTGTCTATAATATATATCCTATTGTTACGAAACTTTGCAAGTAGTGTTATAATTTATTAAGCTTTGGTCATACCAAGTTTTTTTAAGATTTGTCAACTCTTTCTATCCTATTAGGTCCGAGACCACAATTGTCGTCCCTTGATTTTCGTTGTTCACGAATATAGTCCCTAGTGTTAACAGTGGGTTACTTGCCAATAATTTTTATACCTCTTCCAAATTTATTTCTCCATGTTTAATGCCTCAAATTGTAAGTAGGGGGGTGAAATTACACTGTAAAAAAATTTGGGTCCAAAATTTTACAGAAAAGTAGTGATTTGGTCCAGCTGAAAAAGGTTAAAAATTAGCACTTCGGAAGCTGTCAAAAGATTTCAAGACACCCTAAACACAAAATTGTCCATATTTTGAGTTAGAGGCGATGAAGTTTTCTATAATTTTGATATAATTTGTCCCAAAAGTAGTACAACACACTGTAAAAATTTCATTGAGAAAGCGCAGGTGGGAATTTTTTAATTTTCATTTATGTTCTAAAAGAAATGCACTACGAATTAATTGTGTTCTCGGACCTAAGAGGTGAAGTCTGTAAATATAGAATCTGTACTTTGGCATCTTCCCTAAATGATTTGGTGGTGTCAATTTGTCAAATAGCATGAAACTAAAGGATTTAAACTTTTATTTAATAGAATATCTGCAAAAATGACCAATTTTGGCATTTTATGGTCAAAATAGGCATTTCAAGGCTTTTTCAATACTGATGCATACATGGCATCCTGACTTTCTATCTGACAGGCTTTCATGTGTCAATACTTGTGTTTCTATGCCTTTATCTAGTTCTTTTACTTGTTTTTGAACTCAGAATCTACAGAAAAGAAGATTATCTCAGACAATATGTACAAAATGTGTTGTATAAATGACCCTTGTCTAACGCCCTGTTTGGATGAAGTCAAAAGTGGGGTTCTTGGTACATAAAATTTGAAGTCCACAATAAAGACCTCACTAAATTTGTATCAAAAGCACTTTACAATGTCTATTGTACCTGTTCCATCTCACATAATATCTTTCTTTTCTTCTGTAGGATAGCAAGTGGTTTAAATATAAGCCTGTTGAGACTAAAATTACAATCAAGTTTTTCATTAAAAAGGCAAAAATCTTTGTATCAGACCATACTGTCTGTAAGAAAAGTTAATTGCAAGAGCCTTTTTGTGCTCAGATTTGTTGTATCATATCACATGAGTATAGAAATGATAAAAAAGACACAATTTTTTATTTCTTATAGCCTCAATATGCATTTTTTAATGTAAATATGTGGCACGGCCTAAATTGACCCTTATTTTTTTCCAGTCTTACTTGGCTTAAGACCCTTTTAAACTAATATGATATGTTATTTGTGACTTTTCTTTCCATTTAAAGTACATTCAATACATATGTAAGGATTATTTATAACCAAAAAGCTTCACAAATTTAAAATTGCTGGAAAATATTACATCTTCATGTAAGGCCCCCTTTCATTGAAAAACCTCAATTTTTAGGCCCAGGCTGATATAAATTTGACTTTTGAATAATTATGCTAACTCTGATAAATCAAATGAGTACTCTATTGCTTTTAGTACATAATAAATGATATATTAGGGCATTTAAAAAGTATTTTTTTGCAATATTTTAATTTTCAAAGCCCAAAATGTTGATAGTTGAAATTATTCAATTTTAACGTCAAAATTTAACACGCAAAGATGAGTATAGAATTTAACATATTGTCTATAATATATATCCTATTGTTACGAAACTTTGCAAGTAGTGTTATAATTTATTAAGCTTTGGTCATACCAAGTTTTTTTAAGATTTGTCAACTCTTTCTATCCTATTAGGTCCGAGACCACAATTGTCGTCCCTTGATTTTCGTTGTTCACGAATATAGTCCCTAGTGTTAACAGTGGGTTACTTGCCAATAATTTTTATACCTCTTCCAAATTTATTTCTCCATGTTTAATGCCTCAAATTGTAAGTAGGGGGGTGAAATTACACTGTAAAAAAATTTGGGTCCAAAATTTTACAGAAAAGTAGTGATTTGGTCCAGCTGAAAAAGGTTAAAAATTAGCACTTCGGAAGCTGTCAAAAGATTTCAAGACACCCTAAACACAAAATTGTCCATATTTTGAGTTAGAGGCGATGAAGTTTTCTATAATTTTGATATAATTTGTCCCAAAAGTAGTACAACACACTGTAAAAATTTCATTGAGAAAGCGCAGGTGGGAATTTTTTAATTTTCATTTATGTTCTAAAAGAAATGCACTACGAATTAATTGTGTTCTCGGACCTAAGAGGTGAAGTCTGTAAATATAGAATCTGTACTTTGGCATCTTCCCTAAATGATTTGGTGGTGTCAATTTGTCAAATAGCATGAAACTAAAGGATTTAAACTTTTATTTAATAGAATATCTGCAAAAATGACCAATTTTGGCATTTTATGGTCAAAATAGGCATTTCAAGGCTTTTTCAATACTGATGCATACATGGCATCCTGACTTTCTATCTGACAGGCTTTCATGTGTCAATACTTGTGTTTCTATGCCTTTATCTAGTTCTTTTACTTGTTTTTGAACTCAGAATCTACAGAAAAGAAGATTATCTCAGACAATATGTACAAAATGTGTTGTATAAATGACCCTTGTCTAACGCCCTGTTTGGATGAAGTCAAAAGTGGGGTTCTTGGTACATAAAATTTGAAGTCCACAATAAAGACCTCACTAAATTTGTATCAAAAGCACTTTACAATGTCTATTGTACCTGTTCCATCTCACATAATATCTTTCTTTTCTTCTGTAGGATAGCAAGTGGTTTAAATATAAGCCTGTTGAGACTAAAATTACAATCAAGTTTTTCATTAAAAAGGCAAAAATCTTTGTATCAGACCATACTGTCTGTAAGAAAAGTTAATTGCAAGAGCCTTTTTGTGCTCAGATTTGTTGTATCATATCACATGAGTATAGAAATGATAAAAAAGACACAATTTTTTATTTCTTATAGCCTCAATATGCATTTTTTAATGTAAATATGTGGCACGGCCTAAATTGACCCTTATTTTTTTCCAGTCTTACTTGGCTTAAGACCCTTTTAAACTAATATGATATGTTATTTGTGACTTTTCTTTCCATTTAAAGTACATTCAATACATATGTAAGGATTATTTATAACCAAAAAGCTTCACAAATTTAAAATTGCTGGAAAATATTACATCTTCATGTAAGGCCCCCTTTCATTGAAAAACCTCAATTTTTAGGCCCAGGCTGATATAAATTTGACTTTTGAATAATTATGCTAACTCTGATAAATCAAATGAGTACTCTATTGCTTTTAGTACATAATAAATGATATATTAGGGCATTTAAAAAGTATTTTTTTGCAATATTTTAATTTTCAAAGCCCAAAATGTTGATAGTTGAAATTATTCAATTTTAACGTCAAAATTTAACACGCAAAGATGAGTATAGAATTTAACATATTGTCTATAATATATATCCTATTGTTACGAAACTTTGCAAGTAGTGTTATAATTTATTAAGCTTTGGTCATACCAAGTTTTTTTAAGATTTGTCAACTCTTTCTATCCTATTAGGTCCGAGACCACAATTGTCGTCCCTTGATTTTCGTTGTTCACGAATATAGTCCCTAGTGTTAACAGTGGGTTACTTGCCAATAATTTTTATACCTCTTCCAAATTTATTTCTCCATGTTTAATGCCTCAAATTGTAAGTAGGGGGGTGAAATTACACTGTAAAAAAATTTGGGTCCAAAATTTTACAGAAAAGTAGTGATTTGGTCCAGCTGAAAAAGGTTAAAAATTAGCACTTCGGAAGCTGTCAAAAGATTTCAAGACACCCTAAACACAAAATTGTCCATATTTTGAGTTAGAGGCGATGAAGTTTTCTATAATTTTGATATAATTTGTCCCAAAAGTAGTACAACACACTGTAAAAATTTCATTGAGAAAGCGCAGGTGGGAATTTTTTAATTTTCATTTATGTTCTAAAAGAAATGCACTACGAATTAATTGTGTTCTCGGACCTAAGAGGTGAAGTCTGTAAATATAGAATCTGTACTTTGGCATCTTCCCTAAATGATTTGGTGGTGTCAATTTGTCAAATAGCATGAAACTAAAGGATTTAAACTTTTATTTAATAGAATATCTGCAAAAATGACCAATTTTGGCATTTTATGGTCAAAATAGGCATTTCAAGGCTTTTTCAATACTGATGCATACATGGCATCCTGACTTTCTATCTGACAGGCTTTCATGTGTCAATACTTGTGTTTCTATGCCTTTATCTAGTTCTTTTACTTGTTTTTGAACTCAGAATCTACAGAAAAGAAGATTATCTCAGACAATATGTACAAAATGTGTTGTATAAATGACCCTTGTCTAACGCCCTGTTTGGATGAAGTCAAAAGTGGGGTTCTTGGTACATAAAATTTGAAGTCCACAATAAAGACCTCACTAAATTTGTATCAAAAGCACTTTACAATGTCTATTGTACCTGTTCCATCTCACATAATATCTTTCTTTTCTTCTGTAGGATAGCAAGTGGTTTAAATATAAGCCTGTTGAGACTAAAATTACAATCAAGTTTTTCATTAAAAAGGCAAAAATCTTTGTATCAGACCATACTGTCTGTAAGAAAAGTTAATTGCAAGAGCCTTTTTGTGCTCAGATTTGTTGTATCATATCACATGAGTATAGAAATGATAAAAAAGACACAATTTTTTATTTCTTATAGCCTCAATATGCATTTTTTAATGTAAATATGTGGCACGGCCTAAATTGACCCTTATTTTTTTCCAGTCTTACTTGGCTTAAGACCCTTTTAAACTAATATGATATGTTATTTGTGACTTTTCTTTCCATTTAAAGTACATTCAATACATATGTAAGGATTATTTATAACCAAAAAGCTTCACAAATTTAAAATTGCTGGAAAATATTACATCTTCATGTAAGGCCCCCTTTCATTGAAAAACCTCAATTTTTAGGCCCAGGCTGATATAAATTTGACTTTTGAATAATTATGCTAACTCTGATAAATCAAATGAGTACTCTATTGCTTTTAGTACATAATAAATGATATATTAGGGCATTTAAAAAGTATTTTTTTGCAATATTTTAATTTTCAAAGCCCAAAATGTTGATAGTTGAAATTATTCAATTTTAACGTCAAAATTTAACACGCAAAGATGAGTATAGAATTTAACATATTGTCTATAATATATATCCTATTGTTACGAAACTTTGCAAGTAGTGTTATAATTTATTAAGCTTTGGTCATACCAAGTTTTTTTAAGATTTGTCAACTCTTTCTATCCTATTAGGTCCGAGACCACAATTGTCGTCCCTTGATTTTCGTTGTTCACGAATATAGTCCCTAGTGTTAACAGTGGGTTACTTGCCAATAATTTTTATACCTCTTCCAAATTTATTTCTCCATGTTTAATGCCTCAAATTGTAAGTAGGGGGGTGAAATTACACTGTAAAAAAATTTGGGTCCAAAATTTTACAGAAAAGTAGTGATTTGGTCCAGCTGAAAAAGGTTAAAAATTAGCACTTCGGAAGCTGTCAAAAGATTTCAAGACACCCTAAACACAAAATTGTCCATATTTTGAGTTAGAGGCGATGAAGTTTTCTATAATTTTGATATAATTTGTCCCAAAAGTAGTACAACACACTGTAAAAATTTCATTGAGAAAGCGCAGGTGGGAATTTTTTAATTTTCATTTATGTTCTAAAAGAAATGCACTACGAATTAATTGTGTTCTCGGACCTAAGAGGTGAAGTCTGTAAATATAGAATCTGTACTTTGGCATCTTCCCTAAATGATTTGGTGGTGTCAATTTGTCAAATAGCATGAAACTAAAGGATTTAAACTTTTATTTAATAGAATATCTGCAAAAATGACCAATTTTGGCATTTTATGGTCAAAATAGGCATTTCAAGGCTTTTTCAATACTGATGCATACATGGCATCCTGACTTTCTATCTGACAGGCTTTCATGTGTCAATACTTGTGTTTCTATGCCTTTATCTAGTTCTTTTACTTGTTTTTGAACTCAGAATCTACAGAAAAGAAGATTATCTCAGACAATATGTACAAAATGTGTTGTATAAATGACCCTTGTCTAACGCCCTGTTTGGATGAAGTCAAAAGTGGGGTTCTTGGTACATAAAATTTGAAGTCCACAATAAAGACCTCACTAAATTTGTATCAAAAGCACTTTACAATGTCTATTGTACCTGTTCCATCTCACATAATATCTTTCTTTTCTTCTGTAGGATAGCAAGTGGTTTAAATATAAGCCTGTTGAGACTAAAATTACAATCAAGTTTTTCATTAAAAAGGCAAAAATCTTTGTATCAGACCATACTGTCTGTAAGAAAAGTTAATTGCAAGAGCCTTTTTGTGCTCAGATTTGTTGTATCATATCACATGAGTATAGAAATGATAAAAAAGACACAATTTTTTATTTCTTATAGCCTCAATATGCATTTTTTAATGTAAATATGTGGCACGGCCTAAATTGACCCTTATTTTTTTCCAGTCTTACTTGGCTTAAGACCCTTTTAAACTAATATGATATGTTATTTGTGACTTTTCTTTCCATTTAAAGTACATTCAATACATATGTAAGGATTATTTATAACCAAAAAGCTTCACAAATTTAAAATTGCTGGAAAATATTACATCTTCATGTAAGGCCCCCTTTCATTGAAAAACCTCAATTTTTAGGCCCAGGCTGATATAAATTTGACTTTTGAATAATTATGCTAACTCTGATAAATCAAATGAGTACTCTATTGCTTTTAGTACATAATAAATGATATATTAGGGCATTTAAAAAGTATTTTTTTGCAATATTTTAATTTTCAAAGCCCAAAATGTTGATAGTTGAAATTATTCAATTTTAACGTCAAAATTTAACACGCAAAGATGAGTATAGAATTTAACATATTGTCTATAATATATATCCTATTGTTACGAAACTTTGCAAGTAGTGTTATAATTTATTAAGCTTTGGTCATACCAAGTTTTTTTAAGATTTGTCAACTCTTTCTATCCTATTAGGTCCGAGACCACAATTGTCGTCCCTTGATTTTCGTTGTTCACGAATATAGTCCCTAGTGTTAACAGTGGGTTACTTGCCAATAATTTTTATACCTCTTCCAAATTTATTTCTCCATGTTTAATGCCTCAAATTGTAAGTAGGGGGGTGAAATTACACTGTAAAAAAATTTGGGTCCAAAATTTTACAGAAAAGTAGTGATTTGGTCCAGCTGAAAAAGGTTAAAAATTAGCACTTCGGAAGCTGTCAAAAGATTTCAAGACACCCTAAACACAAAATTGTCCATATTTTGAGTTAGAGGCGATGAAGTTTTCTATAATTTTGATATAATTTGTCCCAAAAGTAGTACAACACACTGTAAAAATTTCATTGAGAAAGCGCAGGTGGGAATTTTTTAATTTTCATTTATGTTCTAAAAGAAATGCACTACGAATTAATTGTGTTCTCGGACCTAAGAGGTGAAGTCTGTAAATATAGAATCTGTACTTTGGCATCTTCCCTAAATGATTTGGTGGTGTCAATTTGTCAAATAGCATGAAACTAAAGGATTTAAACTTTTATTTAATAGAATATCTGCAAAAATGACCAATTTTGGCATTTTATGGTCAAAATAGGCATTTCAAGGCTTTTTCAATACTGATGCATACATGGCATCCTGACTTTCTATCTGACAGGCTTTCATGTGTCAATACTTGTGTTTCTATGCCTTTATCTAGTTCTTTTACTTGTTTTTGAACTCAGAATCTACAGAAAAGAAGATTATCTCAGACAATATGTACAAAATGTGTTGTATAAATGACCCTTGTCTAACGCCCTGTTTGGATGAAGTCAAAAGTGGGGTTCTTGGTACATAAAATTTGAAGTCCACAATAAAGACCTCACTAAATTTGTATCAAAAGCACTTTACAATGTCTATTGTACCTGTTCCATCTCACATAATATCTTTCTTTTCTTCTGTAGGATAGCAAGTGGTTTAAATATAAGCCTGTTGAGACTAAAATTACAATCAAGTTTTTCATTAAAAAGGCAAAAATCTTTGTATCAGACCATACTGTCTGTAAGAAAAGTTAATTGCAAGAGCCTTTTTGTGCTCAGATTTGTTGTATCATATCACATGAGTATAGAAATGATAAAAAAGACACAATTTTTTATTTCTTATAGCCTCAATATGCATTTTTTAATGTAAATATGTGGCACGGCCTAAATTGACCCTTATTTTTTTCCAGTCTTACTTGGCTTAAGACCCTTTTAAACTAATATGATATGTTATTTGTGACTTTTCTTTCCATTTAAAGTACATTCAATACATATGTAAGGATTATTTATAACCAAAAAGCTTCACAAATTTAAAATTGCTGGAAAATATTACATCTTCATGTAAGGCCCCCTTTCATTGAAAAACCTCAATTTTTAGGCCCAGGCTGATATAAATTTGACTTTTGAATAATTATGCTAACTCTGATAAATCAAATGAGTACTCTATTGCTTTTAGTACATAATAAATGATATATTAGGGCATTTAAAAAGTATTTTTTTGCAATATTTTAATTTTCAAAGCCCAAAATGTTGATAGTTGAAATTATTCAATTTTAACGTCAAAATTTAACACGCAAAGATGAGTATAGAATTTAACATATTGTCTATAATATATATCCTATTGTTACGAAACTTTGCAAGTAGTGTTATAATTTATTAAGCTTTGGTCATACCAAGTTTTTTTAAGATTTGTCAACTCTTTCTATCCTATTAGGTCCGAGACCACAATTGTCGTCCCTTGATTTTCGTTGTTCACGAATATAGTCCCTAGTGTTAACAGTGGGTTACTTGCCAATAATTTTTATACCTCTTCCAAATTTATTTCTCCATGTTTAATGCCTCAAATTGTAAGTAGGGGGGTGAAATTACACTGTAAAAAAATTTGGGTCCAAAATTTTACAGAAAAGTAGTGATTTGGTCCAGCTGAAAAAGGTTAAAAATTAGCACTTCGGAAGCTGTCAAAAGATTTCAAGACACCCTAAACACAAAATTGTCCATATTTTGAGTTAGAGGCGATGAAGTTTTCTATAATTTTGATATAATTTGTCCCAAAAGTAGTACAACACACTGTAAAAATTTCATTGAGAAAGCGCAGGTGGGAATTTTTTAATTTTCATTTATGTTCTAAAAGAAATGCACTACGAATTAATTGTGTTCTCGGACCTAAGAGGTGAAGTCTGTAAATATAGAATCTGTACTTTGGCATCTTCCCTAAATGATTTGGTGGTGTCAATTTGTCAAATAGCATGAAACTAAAGGATTTAAACTTTTATTTAATAGAATATCTGCAAAAATGACCAATTTTGGCATTTTATGGTCAAAATAGGCATTTCAAGGCTTTTTCAATACTGATGCATACATGGCATCCTGACTTTCTATCTGACAGGCTTTCATGTGTCAATACTTGTGTTTCTATGCCTTTATCTAGTTCTTTTACTTGTTTTTGAACTCAGAATCTACAGAAAAGAAGATTATCTCAGACAATATGTACAAAATGTGTTGTATAAATGACCCTTGTCTAACGCCCTGTTTGGATGAAGTCAAAAGTGGGGTTCTTGGTACATAAAATTTGAAGTCCACAATAAAGACCTCACTAAATTTGTATCAAAAGCACTTTACAATGTCTATTGTACCTGTTCCATCTCACATAATATCTTTCTTTTCTTCTGTAGGATAGCAAGTGGTTTAAATATAAGCCTGTTGAGACTAAAATTACAATCAAGTTTTTCATTAAAAAGGCAAAAATCTTTGTATCAGACCATACTGTCTGTAAGAAAAGTTAATTGCAAGAGCCTTTTTGTGCTCAGATTTGTTGTATCATATCACATGAGTATAGAAATGATAAAAAAGACACAATTTTTTATTTCTTATAGCCTCAATATGCATTTTTTAATGTAAATATGTGGCACGGCCTAAATTGACCCTTATTTTTTTCCAGTCTTACTTGGCTTAAGACCCTTTTAAACTAATATGATATGTTATTTGTGACTTTTCTTTCCATTTAAAGTACATTCAATACATATGTAAGGATTATTTATAACCAAAAAGCTTCACAAATTTAAAATTGCTGGAAAATATTACATCTTCATGTAAGGCCCCCTTTCATTGAAAAACCTCAATTTTTAGGCCCAGGCTGATATAAATTTGACTTTTGAATAATTATGCTAACTCTGATAAATCAAATGAGTACTCTATTGCTTTTAGTACATAATAAATGATATATTAGGGCATTTAAAAAGTATTTTTTTGCAATATTTTAATTTTCAAAGCCCAAAATGTTGATAGTTGAAATTATTCAATTTTAACGTCAAAATTTAACACGCAAAGATGAGTATAGAATTTAACATATTGTCTATAATATATATCCTATTGTTACGAAACTTTGCAAGTAGTGTTATAATTTATTAAGCTTTGGTCATACCAAGTTTTTTTAAGATTTGTCAACTCTTTCTATCCTATTAGGTCCGAGACCACAATTGTCGTCCCTTGATTTTCGTTGTTCACGAATATAGTCCCTAGTGTTAACAGTGGGTTACTTGCCAATAATTTTTATACCTCTTCCAAATTTATTTCTCCATGTTTAATGCCTCAAATTGTAAGTAGGGGGGTGAAATTACACTGTAAAAAAATTTGGGTCCAAAATTTTACAGAAAAGTAGTGATTTGGTCCAGCTGAAAAAGGTTAAAAATTAGCACTTCGGAAGCTGTCAAAAGATTTCAAGACACCCTAAACACAAAATTGTCCATATTTTGAGTTAGAGGCGATGAAGTTTTCTATAATTTTGATATAATTTGTCCCAAAAGTAGTACAACACACTGTAAAAATTTCATTGAGAAAGCGCAGGTGGGAATTTTTTAATTTTCATTTATGTTCTAAAAGAAATGCACTACGAATTAATTGTGTTCTCGGACCTAAGAGGTGAAGTCTGTAAATATAGAATCTGTACTTTGGCATCTTCCCTAAATGATTTGGTGGTGTCAATTTGTCAAATAGCATGAAACTAAAGGATTTAAACTTTTATTTAATAGAATATCTGCAAAAATGACCAATTTTGGCATTTTATGGTCAAAATAGGCATTTCAAGGCTTTTTCAATACTGATGCATACATGGCATCCTGACTTTCTATCTGACAGGCTTTCATGTGTCAATACTTGTGTTTCTATGCCTTTATCTAGTTCTTTTACTTGTTTTTGAACTCAGAATCTACAGAAAAGAAGATTATCTCAGACAATATGTACAAAATGTGTTGTATAAATGACCCTTGTCTAACGCCCTGTTTGGATGAAGTCAAAAGTGGGGTTCTTGGTACATAAAATTTGAAGTCCACAATAAAGACCTCACTAAATTTGTATCAAAAGCACTTTACAATGTCTATTGTACCTGTTCCATCTCACATAATATCTTTCTTTTCTTCTGTAGGATAGCAAGTGGTTTAAATATAAGCCTGTTGAGACTAAAATTACAATCAAGTTTTTCATTAAAAAGGCAAAAATCTTTGTATCAGACCATACTGTCTGTAAGAAAAGTTAATTGCAAGAGCCTTTTTGTGCTCAGATTTGTTGTATCATATCACATGAGTATAGAAATGATAAAAAAGACACAATTTTTTATTTCTTATAGCCTCAATATGCATTTTTTAATGTAAATATGTGGCACGGCCTAAATTGACCCTTATTTTTTTCCAGTCTTACTTGGCTTAAGACCCTTTTAAACTAATATGATATGTTATTTGTGACTTTTCTTTCCATTTAAAGTACATTCAATACATATGTAAGGATTATTTATAACCAAAAAGCTTCACAAATTTAAAATTGCTGGAAAATATTACATCTTCATGTAAGGCCCCCTTTCATTGAAAAACCTCAATTTTTAGGCCCAGGCTGATATAAATTTGACTTTTGAATAATTATGCTAACTCTGATAAATCAAATGAGTACTCTATTGCTTTTAGTACATAATAAATGATATATTAGGGCATTTAAAAAGTATTTTTTTGCAATATTTGAATTTTCAAAGCCCAAAATGTTGATAGTTGAAATTATTCAATTTTAACGTCAAAATTTAACACGCAAAGATGAGTATAGAATTTAACATATTGTCTATAATATATATCCTATTGTTACGAAACTTTGCAAGTAGTGTTATAATTTATTAAGCTTTGGTCATACCAAGTTTTTTTAAGATTTGTCAACTCTTTCTATCCTATTAGGTCCGAGACCACAATTGTCGTCCCTTGATTTTCGTTGTTCACGAATATAGTCCCTAGTGTTAACAGTGGGTTACTTGCCAATAATTTTTATACCTCTTCCAAATTTATTTCTCCATGTTTAATGCCTCAAATTGTAAGTAGGGGGGTGAAATTACACTGTAAAAAAATTTGGGTCCAAAATTTTACAGAAAAGTAGTGATTTGGTCCAGCTGAAAAAGGTTAAAAATTAGCACTTCGGAAGCTGTCAAAAGATTTCAAGACACCCTAAACACAAAATTGTCCATATTTTGAGTTAGAGGCGATGAAGTTTTCTATAATTTTGATATAATTTGTCCCAAAAGTAGTACAACACACTGTAAAAATTTCATTGAGAAAGCGCAGGTGGGAATTTTTTAATTTTCATTTATGTTCTAAAAGAAATGCACTACGAATTAATTGTGTTCTCGGACCTAAGAGGTGAAGTCTGTAAATATAGAATCTGTACTTTGGCATCTTCCCTAAATGATTTGGTGGTGTCAATTTGTCAAATAGCATGAAACTAAAGGATTTAAACTTTTATTTAATAGAATATCTGCAAAAATGACCAATTTTGGCATTTTATGGTCAAAATAGGCATTTCAAGGCTTTTTCAATACTGATGCATACATGGCATCCTGACTTTCTATCTGACAGGCTTTCATGTGTCAATACTTGTGTTTCTATGCCTTTATCTAGTTCTTTTACTTGTTTTTGAACTCAGAATCTACAGAAAAGAAGATTATCTCAGACAATATGTACAAAATGTGTTGTATAAATGACCCTTGTCTAACGCCCTGTTTGGATGAAGTCAAAAGTGGGGTTCTTGGTACATAAAATTTGAAGTCCACAATAAAGACCTCACTAAATTTGTATCAAAAGCACTTTACAATGTCTATTGTACCTGTTCCATCTCACATAATATCTTTCTTTTCTTCTGTAGGATAGCAAGTGGTTTAAATATAAGCCTGTTGAGACTAAAATTACAATCAAGTTTTTCATTAAAAAGGCAAAAATCTTTGTATCAGACCATACTGTCTGTAAGAAAAGTTAATTGCAAGAGCCTTTTTGTGCTCAGATTTGTTGTATCATATCACATGAGTATAGAAATGATAAAAAAGACACAATTTTTTATTTCTTATAGCCTCAATATGCATTTTTTAATGTAAATATGTGGCACGGCCTAAATTGACCCTTATTTTTTTCCAGTCTTACTTGGCTTAAGACCCTTTTAAACTTATATGATATGTTATTTGTGACTTTTCTTTCCATTTAAAGTACATTCAATACATATGTAAGGATTATTTATAACCAAAAAGCTTCACAAATTTAAAATTGCTGGAAAATATTACATCTTCATGTAAGGCCCCCTTTCATTGAAAAACCTCAATTTTTAGGCCCAGGCTGATATAAATTTGACTTTTGAATAATTATGCTAACTCTGATAAATCAAATGAGTACTCTATTGCTTTTAGTACATAATAAATGATATATTAGGGCATTTAAAAAGTATTTTTTTGCAATATTTTAATTTTCAAAGCCCAAAATGTTGATAGTTGAAATTATTCAATTTTAACGTCAAAATTTAACACGCAAAGATGAGTATAGAATTTAACATATTGTCTATAATATATATCCTATTGTTACGAAACTTTGCAAGTAGTGTTATAATTTATTAAGCTTTGGTCATACCAAGTTTTTTTAAGATTTGTCAACTCTTTCTATCCTATTAGGTCCGAGACCACAATTGTCGTCCCTTGATTTTCGTTGTTCACGAATATAGTCCCTAGTGTTAACAGTGGGTTACTTGCCAATAATTTTTATACCTCTTCCAAATTTATTTCTCCATGTTTAATGCCTCAAATTGTAAGTAGGGGGGTGAAATTACACTGTAAAAAAATTTGGGTCCAAAATTTTACAGAAAAGTAGTGATTTGGTCCAGCTGAAAAAGGTTAAAAATTAGCACTTCGGAAGCTGTCAAAAGATTTCAAGACACCCTAAACACAAAATTGTCCATATTTTGAGTTAGAGGCGATGAAGTTTTCTATAATTTTGATATAATTTGTCCCAAAAGTAGTACAACACACTGTAAAAATTTCATTGAGAAAGCGCAGGTGGGAATTTTTTAATTTTCATTTATGTTCTAAAAGAAATGCACTACGAATTAATTGTGTTCTCGGACCTAAGAGGTGAAGTCTGTAAATATAGAATCTGTACTTTGGCATCTTCCCTAAATGATTTGGTGGTGTCAATTTGTCAAATAGCATGAAACTAAAGGATTTAAACTTTTATTTAATAGAATATCTGCAAAAATGACCAATTTTGGCATTTTATGGTCAAAATAGGCATTTCAAGGCTTTTTCAATACTGATGCATACATGGCATCCTGACTTTCTATCTGACAGGCTTTCATGTGTCAATACTTGTGTTTCTATGCCTTTATCTAGTTCTTTTACTTGTTTTTGAACTCAGAATCTACAGAAAAGAAGATTATCTCAGACAATATGTACAAAATGTGTTGTATAAATGACCCTTGTCTAACGCCCTGTTTGGATGAAGTCAAAAGTGGGGTTCTTGGTACATAAAATTTGAAGTCCACAATAAAGACCTCACTAAATTTGTATCAAAAGCACTTTACAATGTCTATTGTACCTGTTCCATCTCACATAATATCTTTCTTTTCTTCTGTAGGATAGCAAGTGGTTTAAATATAAGCCTGTTGAGACTAAAATTACAATCAAGTTTTTCATTAAAAAGGCAAAAATCTTTGTATCAGACCATACTGTCTGTAAGAAAAGTTAATTGCAAGAGCCTTTTTGTGCTCAGATTTGTTGTATCATATCACATGAGTATAGAAATGATAAAAAAGACACAATTTTTTATTTCTTATAGCCTCAATATGCATTTTTTAATGTAAATATGTGGCACGGCCTAAATTGACCCTTATTTTTTTCCAGTCTTACTTGGCTTAAGACCCTTTTAAACTAATATGATATGTTATTTGTGACTTTTCTTTCCATTTAAAGTACATTCAATACATATGTAAGGATTATTTATAACCAAAAAGCTTCACAAATTTAAAATTGCTGGAAAATATTACATCTTCATGTAAGGCCCCCTTTCATTGAAAAACCTCAATTTTTAGGCCCAGGCTGATATAAATTTGACTTTTGAATAATTATGCTAACTCTGATAAATCAAATGAGTACTCTATTGCTTTTAGTACATAATAAATGATATATTAGGGCATTTAAAAAGTATTTTTTTGCAATATTTTAATTTTCAAAGCCCAAAATGTTGATAGTTGAAATTATTCAATTTTAACGTCAAAATTTAACACGCAAAGATGAGTATAGAATTTAACATATTGTCTATAATATATATCCTATTGTTACGAAACTTTGCAAGTAGTGTTATAATTTATTAAGCTTTGGTCATACCAAGTTTTTTTAAGATTTGTCAACTCTTTCTATCCTATTAGGTCCGAGACCACAATTGTCGTCCCTTGATTTTCGTTGTTCACGAATATAGTCCCTAGTGTTAACAGTGGGTTACTTGCCAATAATTTTTATACCTCTTCCAAATTTATTTCTCCATGTTTAATGCCTCAAATTGTAAGTAGGGGGGTGAAATTACACTGTAAAAAAATTTGGGTCCAAAATTTTACAGAAAAGTAGTGATTTGGTCCAGCTGAAAAAGGTTAAAAATTAGCACTTCGGAAGCTGTCAAAAGATTTCAAGACACCCTAAACACAAAATTGTCCATATTTTGAGTTAGAGGCGATGAAGTTTTCTATAATTTTGATATAATTTGTCCCAAAAGTAGTACAACACACTGTAAAAATTTCATTGAGAAAGCGCAGGTGGGAATTTTTTAATTTTCATTTATGTTCTAAAAGAAATGCACTACGAATTAATTGTGTTCTCGGACCTAAGAGGTGAAGTCTGTAAATATAGAATCTGTACTTTGGCATCTTCCCTAAATGATTTGGTGGTGTCAATTTGTCAAATAGCATGAAACTAAAGGATTTAAACTTTTATTTAATAGAATATCTGCAAAAATGACCAATTTTGGCATTTTATGGTCAAAATAGGCATTTCAAGGCTTTTTCAATACTGATGCATACATGGCATCCTGACTTTCTATCTGACAGGCTTTCATGTGTCAATACTTGTGTTTCTATGCCTTTATCTAGTTCTTTTACTTGTTTTTGAACTCAGAATCTACAGAAAAGAAGATTATCTCAGACAATATGTACAAAATGTGTTGTATAAATGACCCTTGTCTAACGCCCTGTTTGGATGAAGTCAAAAGTGGGGTTCTTGGTACATAAAATTTGAAGTCCACAATAAAGACCTCACTAAATTTGTATCAAAAGCACTTTACAATGTCTATTGTACCTGTTCCATCTCACATAATATCTTTCTTTTCTTCTGTAGGATAGCAAGTGGTTTAAATATAAGCCTGTTGAGACTAAAATTACAATCAAGTTTTTCATTAAAAAGGCAAAAATCTTTGTATCAGACCATACTGTCTGTAAGAAAAGTTAATTGCAAGAGCCTTTTTGTGCTCAGATTTGTTGTATCATATCACATGAGTATAGAAATGATAAAAAAGACACAATTTTTTATTTCTTATAGCCTCAATATGCATTTTTTAATGTAAATATGTGGCACGGCCTAAATTGACCCTTATTTTTTTCCAGTCTTACTTGGCTTAAGACCCTTTTAAACTAATATGATATGTTATTTGTGACTTTTCTTTCCATTTAAAGTACATTCAATACATATGTAAGGATTATTTATAACCAAAAAGCTTCACAAATTTAAAATTGCTGGAAAATATTACATCTTCATGTAAGGCCCCCTTTCATTGAAAAACCTCAATTTTTAGGCCCAGGCTGATATAAATTTGACTTTTGAATAATTATGCTAACTCTGATAAATCAAATGAGTACTCTATTGCTTTTAGTACATAATAAATGATATATTAGGGCATTTAAAAAGTATTTTTTTGCAATATTTTAATTTTCAAAGCCCAAAATGTTGATAGTTGAAATTATTCAATTTTAACGTCAAAATTTAACACGCAAAGATGAGTATAGAATTTAACATATTGTCTATAATATATATCCTATTGTTACGAAACTTTGCAAGTAGTGTTATAATTTATTAAGCTTTGGTCATACCAAGTTTTTTTAAGATTTGTCAACTCTTTCTATCCTATTAGGTCCGAGACCACAATTGTCGTCCCTTGATTTTCGTTGTTCACGAATATAGTCCCTAGTGTTAACAGTGGGTTACTTGCCAATAATTTTTATACCTCTTCCAAATTTATTTCTCCATGTTTAATGCCTCAAATTGTAAGTAGGGGGGTGAAATTACACTGTAAAAAAATTTGGGTCCAAAATTTTACAGAAAAGTAGTGATTTGGTCCAGCTGAAAAAGGTTAAAAATTAGCACTTCGGAAGCTGTCAAAAGATTTCAAGACACCCTAAACACAAAATTGTCCATATTTTGAGTTAGAGGCGATGAAGTTTTCTATAATTTTGATATAATTTGTCCCAAAAGTAGTACAACACACTGTAAAAATTTCATTGAGAAAGCGCAGGTGGGAATTTTTTAATTTTCATTTATGTTCTAAAAGAAATGCACTACGAATTAATTGTGTTCTCGGACCTAAGAGGTGAAGTCTGTAAATATAGAATCTGTACTTTGGCATCTTCCCTAAATGATTTGGTGGTGTCAATTTGTCAAATAGCATGAAACTAAAGGATTTAAACTTTTATTTAATAGAATATCTGCAAAAATGACCAATTTTGGCATTTTATGGTCAAAATAGGCATTTCAAGGCTTTTTCAATACTGATGCATACATGGCATCCTGACTTTCTATCTGACAGGCTTTCATGTGTCAATACTTGTGTTTCTATGCCTTTATCTAGTTCTTTTACTTGTTTTTGAACTCAGAATCTACAGAAAAGAAGATTATCTCAGACAATATGTACAAAATGTGTTGTATAAATGACCCTTGTCTAACGCCCTGTTTGGATGAAGTCAAAAGTGGGGTTCTTGGTACATAAAATTTGAAGTCCACAATAAAGACCTCACTAAATTTGTATCAAAAGCACTTTACAATGTCTATTGTACCTGTTCCATCTCACATAATATCTTTCTTTTCTTCTGTAGGATAGCAAGTGGTTTAAATATAAGCCTGTTGAGACTAAAATTACAATCAAGTTTTTCATTAAAAAGGCAAAAATCTTTGTATCAGACCATACTGTCTGTAAGAAAAGTTAATTGCAAGAGCCTTTTTGTGCTCAGATTTGTTGTATCATATCACATGAGTATAGAAATGATAAAAAAGACACAATTTTTTATTTCTTATAGCCTCAATATGCATTTTTTAATGTAAATATGTGGCACGGCCTAAATTGACCCTTATTTTTTTCCAGTCTTACTTGGCTTAAGACCCTTTTAAACTAATATGATATGTTATTTGTGACTTTTCTTTCCATTTAAAGTACATTCAATACATATGTAAGGATTATTTATAACCAAAAAGCTTCACAAATTTAAAATTGCTGGAAAATATTACATCTTCATGTAAGGCCCCCTTTCATTGAAAAACCTCAATTTTTAGGCCCAGGCTGATATAAATTTGACTTTTGAATAATTATGCTAACTCTGATAAATCAAATGAGTACTCTATTGCTTTTAGTACATAATAAATGATATATTAGGGCATTTAAAAAGTATTTTTTTGCAATATTTTAATTTTCAAAGCCCAAAATGTTGATAGTTGAAATTATTCAATTTTAACGTCAAAATTTAACACGCAAAGATGAGTATAGAATTTAACATATTGTCTATAATATATATCCTATTGTTACGAAACTTTGCAAGTAGTGTTATAATTTATTAAGCTTTGGTCATACCAAGTTTTTTTAAGATTTGTCAACTCTTTCTATCCTATTAGGTCCGAGACCACAATTGTCGTCCCTTGATTTTCGTTGTTCACGAATATAGTCCCTAGTGTTAACAGTGGGTTACTTGCCAATAATTTTTATACCTCTTCCAAATTTATTTCTCCATGTTTAATGCCTCAAATTGTAAGTAGGGGGGTGAAATTACACTGTAAAAAAATTTGGGTCCAAAATTTTACAGAAAAGTAGTGATTTGGTCCAGCTGAAAAAGGTTAAAAATTAGCACTTCGGAAGCTGTCAAAAGATTTCAAGACACCCTAAACACAAAATTGTCCATATTTTGAGTTAGAGGCGATGAAGTTTTCTATAATTTTGATATAATTTGTCCCAAAAGTAGTACAACACACTGTAAAAATTTCATTGAGAAAGCGCAGGTGGGAATTTTTTAATTTTCATTTATGTTCTAAAAGAAATGCACTACGAATTAATTGTGTTCTCGGACCTAAGAGGTGAAGTCTGTAAATATAGAATCTGTACTTTGGCATCTTCCCTAAATGATTTGGTGGTGTCAATTTGTCAAATAGCATGAAACTAAAGGATTTAAACTTTTATTTAATAGAATATCTGCAAAAATGACCAATTTTGGCATTTTATGGTCAAAATAGGCATTTCAAGGCTTTTTCAATACTGATGCATACATGGCATCCTGACTTTCTATCTGACAGGCTTTCATGTGTCAATACTTGTGTTTCTATGCCTTTATCTAGTTCTTTTACTTGTTTTTGAACTCAGAATCTACAGAAAAGAAGATTATCTCAGACAATATGTACAAAATGTGTTGTATAAATGACCCTTGTCTAACGCCCTGTTTGGATGAAGTCAAAAGTGGGGTTCTTGGTACATAAAATTTGAAGTCCACAATAAAGACCTCACTAAATTTGTATCAAAAGCACTTTACAATGTCTATTGTACCTGTTCCATCTCACATAATATCTTTCTTTTCTTCTGTAGGATAGCAAGTGGTTTAAATATAAGCCTGTTGAGACTAAAATTACAATCAAGTTTTTCATTAAAAAGGCAAAAATCTTTGTATCAGACCATACTGTCTGTAAGAAAAGTTAATTGCAAGAGCCTTTTTGTGCTCAGATTTGTTGTATCATATCACATGAGTATAGAAATGATAAAAAAGACACAATTTTTTATTTCTTATAGCCTCAATATGCATTTTTTAATGTAAATATGTGGCACGGCCTAAATTGACCCTTATTTTTTTCCAGTCTTACTTGGCTTAAGACCCTTTTAAACTAATATGATATGTTATTTGTGACTTTTCTTTCCATTTAAAGTACATTCAATACATATGTAAGGATTATTTATAACCAAAAAGCTTCACAAATTTAAAATTGCTGGAAAATATTACATCTTCATGTAAGGCCCCCTTTCATTGAAAAACCTCAATTTTTAGGCCCAGGCTGATATAAATTTGACTTTTGAATAATTATGCTAACTCTGATAAATCAAATGAGTACTCTATTGCTTTTAGTACATAATAAATGATATATTAGGGCATTTAAAAAGTATTTTTTTGCAATATTTGAATTTTCAAAGCCCAAAATGTTGATAGTTGAAATTATTCAATTTTAACGTCAAAATTTAACACGCAAAGATGAGTATAGAATTTAACATATTGTCTATAATATATATCCTATTGTTACGAAACTTTGCAAGTAGTGTTATAATTTATTAAGCTTTGGTCATACCAAGTTTTTTTAAGATTTGTCAACTCTTTCTATCCTATTAGGTCCGAGACCACAATTGTCGTCCCTTGATTTTCGTTGTTCACGAATATAGTCCCTAGTGTTAACAGTGGGTTACTTGCCAATAATTTTTATACCTCTTCCAAATTTATTTCTCCATGTTTAATGCCTCAAATTGTAAGTAGGGGGGTGAAATTACACTGTAAAAAAATTTGGGTCCAAAATTTTACAGAAAAGTAGTGATTTGGTCCAGCTGAAAAAGGTTAAAAATTAGCACTTCGGAAGCTGTCAAAAGATTTCAAGACACCCTAAACACAAAATTGTCCATATTTTGAGTTAGAGGCGATGAAGTTTTCTATAATTTTGATATAATTTGTCCCAAAAGTAGTACAACACACTGTAAAAATTTCATTGAGAAAGCGCAGGTGGGAATTTTTTAATTTTCATTTATGTTCTAAAAGAAATGCACTACGAATTAATTGTGTTCTCGGACCTAAGAGGTGAAGTCTGTAAATATAGAATCTGTACTTTGGCATCTTCCCTAAATGATTTGGTGGTGTCAATTTGTCAAATAGCATGAAACTAAAGGATTTAAACTTTTATTTAATAGAATATCTGCAAAAATGACCAATTTTGGCATTTTATGGTCAAAATAGGCATTTCAAGGCTTTTTCAATACTGATGCATACATGGCATCCTGACTTTCTATCTGACAGGCTTTCATGTGTCAATACTTGTGTTTCTATGCCTTTATCTAGTTCTTTTACTTGTTTTTGAACTCAGAATCTACAGAAAAGAAGATTATCTCAGACAATATGTACAAAATGTGTTGTATAAATGACCCTTGTCTAACGCCCTGTTTGGATGAAGTCAAAAGTGGGGTTCTTGGTACATAAAATTTGAAGTCCACAATAAAGACCTCACTAAATTTGTATCAAAAGCACTTTACAATGTCTATTGTACCTGTTCCATCTCACATAATATCTTTCTTTTCTTCTGTAGGATAGCAAGTGGTTTAAATATAAGCCTGTTGAGACTAAAATTACAATCAAGTTTTTCATTAAAAAGGCAAAAATCTTTGTATCAGACCATACTGTCTGTAAGAAAAGTTAATTGCAAGAGCCTTTTTGTGCTCAGATTTGTTGTATCATATCACATGAGTATAGAAATGATAAAAAAGACACAATTTTTTATTTCTTATAGCCTCAATATGCATTTTTTAATGTAAATATGTGGCACGGCCTAAATTGACCCTTATTTTTTTCCAGTCTTACTTGGCTTAAGACCCTTTTAAACTAATATGATATGTTATTTGTGACTTTTCTTTCCATTTAAAGTACATTCAATACATATGTAAGGATTATTTATAACCAAAAAGCTTCACAAATTTAAAATTGCTGGAAAATATTACATCTTCATGTAAGGCCCCCTTTCATTGAAAAACCTCAATTTTTAGGCCCAGGCTGATATAAATTTGACTTTTGAATAATTATGCTAACTCTGATAAATCAAATGAGTACTCTATTGCTTTTAGTACATAATAAATGATATATTAGGGCATTTAAAAAGTATTTTTTTGCAATATTTTAATTTTCAAAGCCCAAAATGTTGATAGTTGAAATTATTCAATTTTAACGTCAAAATTTAACACGCAAAGATGAGTATAGAATTTAACATATTGTCTATAATATATATCCTATTGTTACGAAACTTTGCAAGTAGTGTTATAATTTATTAAGCTTTGGTCATACCAAGTTTTTTTAAGATTTGTCAACTCTTTCTATCCTATTAGGTCCGAGACCACAATTGTCGTCCCTTGATTTTCGTTGTTCACGAATATAGTCCCTAGTGTTAACAGTGGGTTACTTGCCAATAATTTTTATACCTCTTCCAAATTTATTTCTCCATGTTTAATGCCTCAAATTGTAAGTAGGGGGGTGAAATTACACTGTAAAAAAATTTGGGTCCAAAATTTTACAGAAAAGTAGTGATTTGGTCCAGCTGAAAAAGGTTAAAAATTAGCACTTCGGAAGCTGTCAAAAGATTTCAAGACACCCTAAACACAAAATTGTCCATATTTTGAGTTAGAGGCGATGAAGTTTTCTATAATTTTGATATAATTTGTCCCAAAAGTAGTACAACACACTGTAAAAATTTCATTGAGAAAGCGCAGGTGGGAATTTTTTAATTTTCATTTATGTTCTAAAAGAAATGCACTACGAATTAATTGTGTTCTCGGACCTAAGAGGTGAAGTCTGTAAATATAGAATCTGTACTTTGGCATCTTCCCTAAATGATTTGGTGGTGTCAATTTGTCAAATAGCATGAAACTAAAGGATTTAAACTTTTATTTAATAGAATATCTGCAAAAATGACCAATTTTGGCATTTTATGGTCAAAATAGGCATTTCAAGGCTTTTTCAATACTGATGCATACATGGCATCCTGACTTTCTATCTGACAGGCTTTCATGTGTCAATACTTGTGTTTCTATGCCTTTATCTAGTTCTTTTACTTGTTTTTGAACTCAGAATCTACAGAAAAGAAGATTATCTCAGACAATATGTACAAAATGTGTTGTATAAATGACCCTTGTCTAACGCCCTGTTTGGATGAAGTCAAAAGTGGGGTTCTTGGTACATAAAATTTGAAGTCCACAATAAAGACCTCACTAAATTTGTATCAAAAGCACTTTACAATGTCTATTGTACCTGTTCCATCTCACATAATATCTTTCTTTTCTTCTGTAGGATAGCAAGTGGTTTAAATATAAGCCTGTTGAGACTAAAATTACAATCAAGTTTTTCATTAAAAAGGCAAAAATCTTTGTATCAGACCATACTGTCTGTAAGAAAAGTTAATTGCAAGAGCCTTTTTGTGCTCAGATTTGTTGTATCATATCACATGAGTATAGAAATGATAAAAAAGACACAATTTTTTATTTCTTATAGCCTCAATATGCATTTTTTAATGTAAATATGTGGCACGGCCTAAATTGACCCTTATTTTTTTCCAGTCTTACTTGGCTTAAGACCCTTTTAAACTAATATGATATGTTATTTGTGACTTTTCTTTCCATTTAAAGTACATTCAATACATATGTAAGGATTATTTATAACCAAAAAGCTTCACAAATTTAAAATTGCTGGAAAATATTACATCTTCATGTAAGGCCCCCTTTCATTGAAAAACCTCAATTTTTAGGCCCAGGCTGATATAAATTTGACTTTTGAATAATTATGCTAACTCTGATAAATCAAATGAGTACTCTATTGCTTTTAGTACATAATAAATGATATATTAGGGCATTTAAAAAGTATTTTTTTGCAATATTTTAATTTTCAAAGCCCAAAATGTTGATAGTTGAAATTATTCAATTTTAACGTCAAAATTTAACACGCAAAGATGAGTATAGAATTTAACATATTGTCTATAATATATATCCTATTGTTACGAAACTTTGCAAGTAGTGTTATAATTTATTAAGCTTTGGTCATACCAAGTTTTTTTAAGATTTGTCAACTCTTTCTATCCTATTAGGTCCGAGACCACAATTGTCGTCCCTTGATTTTCGTTGTTCACGAATATAGTCCCTAGTGTTAACAGTGGGTTACTTGCCAATAATTTTTATACCTCTTCCAAATTTATTTCTCCATGTTTAATGCCTCAAATTGTAAGTAGGGGGGTGAAATTACACTGTAAAAAAATTTGGGTCCAAAATTTTACAGAAAAGTAGTGATTTGGTCCAGCTGAAAAAGGTTAAAAATTAGCACTTCGGAAGCTGTCAAAAGATTTCAAGACACCCTAAACACAAAATTGTCCATATTTTGAGTTAGAGGCGATGAAGTTTTCTATAATTTTGATATAATTTGTCCCAAAAGTAGTACAACACACTGTAAAAATTTCATTGAGAAAGCGCAGGTGGGAATTTTTTAATTTTCATTTATGTTCTAAAAGAAATGCACTACGAATTAATTGTGTTCTCGGACCTAAGAGGTGAAGTCTGTAAATATAGAATCTGTACTTTGGCATCTTCCCTAAATGATTTGGTGGTGTCAATTTGTCAAATAGCATGAAACTAAAGGATTTAAACTTTTATTTAATAGAATATCTGCAAAAATGACCAATTTTGGCATTTTATGGTCAAAATAGGCATTTCAAGGCTTTTTCAATACTGATGCATACATGGCATCCTGACTTTCTATCTGACAGGCTTTCATGTGTCAATACTTGTGTTTCTATGCCTTTATCTAGTTCTTTTACTTGTTTTTGAACTCAGAATCTACAGAAAAGAAGATTATCTCAGACAATATGTACAAAATGTGTTGTATAAATGACCCTTGTCTAACGCCCTGTTTGGATGAAGTCAAAAGTGGGGTTCTTGGTACATAAAATTTGAAGTCCACAATAAAGACCTCACTAAATTTGTATCAAAAGCACTTTACAATGTCTATTGTACCTGTTCCATCTCACATAATATCTTTCTTTTCTTCTGTAGGATAGCAAGTGGTTTAAATATAAGCCTGTTGAGACTAAAATTACAATCAAGTTTTTCATTAAAAAGGCAAAAATCTTTGTATCAGACCATACTGTCTGTAAGAAAAGTTAATTGCAAGAGCCTTTTTGTGCTCAGATTTGTTGTATCATATCACATGAGTATAGAAATGATAAAAAAGACACAATTTTTTATTTCTTATAGCCTCAATATGCATTTTTTAATGTAAATATGTGGCACGGCCTAAATTGACCCTTATTTTTTTCCAGTCTTACTTGGCTTAAGACCCTTTTAAACTAATATGATATGTTATTTGTGACTTTTCTTTCCATTTAAAGTACATTCAATACATATGTAAGGATTATTTATAACCAAAAAGCTTCACAAATTTAAAATTGCTGGAAAATATTACATCTTCATGTAAGGCCCCCTTTCATTGAAAAACCTCAATTTTTAGGCCCAGGCTGATATAAATTTGACTTTTGAATAATTATGCTAACTCTGATAAATCAAATGAGTACTCTATTGCTTTTAGTACATAATAAATGATATATTAGGGCATTTAAAAAGTATTTTTTTGCAATATTTTAATTTTCAAAGCCCAAAATGTTGATAGTTGAAATTATTCAATTTTAACGTCAAAATTTAACACGCAAAGATGAGTATAGAATTTAACATATTGTCTATAATATATATCCTATTGTTACGAAACTTTGCAAGTAGTGTTATAATTTATTAAGCTTTGGTCATACCAAGTTTTTTTAAGATTTGTCAACTCTTTCTATCCTATTAGGTCCGAGACCACAATTGTCGTCCCTTGATTTTCGTTGTTCACGAATATAGTCCCTAGTGTTAACAGTGGGTTACTTGCCAATAATTTTTATACCTCTTCCAAATTTATTTCTCCATGTTTAATGCCTCAAATTGTAAGTAGGGGGGTGAAATTACACTGTAAAAAAATTTGGGTCCAAAATTTTACAGAAAAGTAGTGATTTGGTCCAGCTGAAAAAGGTTAAAAATTAGCACTTCGGAAGCTGTCAAAAGATTTCAAGACACCCTAAACACAAAATTGTCCATATTTTGAGTTAGAGGCGATGAAGTTTTCTATAATTTTGATATAATTTGTCCCAAAAGTAGTACAACACACTGTAAAAATTTCATTGAGAAAGCGCAGGTGGGAATTTTTTAATTTTCATTTATGTTCTAAAAGAAATGCACTACGAATTAATTGTGTTCTCGGACCTAAGAGGTGAAGTCTGTAAATATAGAATCTGTACTTTGGCATCTTCCCTAAATGATTTGGTGGTGTCAATTTGTCAAATAGCATGAAACTAAAGGATTTAAACTTTTATTTAATAGAATATCTGCAAAAATGACCAATTTTGGCATTTTATGGTCAAAATAGGCATTTCAAGGCTTTTTCAATACTGATGCATACATGGCATCCTGACTTTCTATCTGACAGGCTTTCATGTGTCAATACTTGTGTTTCTATGCCTTTATCTAGTTCTTTTACTTGTTTTTGAACTCAGAATCTACAGAAAAGAAGATTATCTCAGACAATATGTACAAAATGTGTTGTATAAATGACCCTTGTCTAACGCCCTGTTTGGATGAAGTCAAAAGTGGGGTTCTTGGTACATAAAATTTGAAGTCCACAATAAAGACCTCACTAAATTTGTATCAAAAGCACTTTACAATGTCTATTGTACCTGTTCCATCTCACATAATATCTTTCTTTTCTTCTGTAGGATAGCAAGTGGTTTAAATATAAGCCTGTTGAGACTAAAATTACAATCAAGTTTTTCATTAAAAAGGCAAAAATCTTTGTATCAGACCATACTGTCTGTAAGAAAAGTTAATTGCAAGAGCCTTTTTGTGCTCAGATTTGTTGTATCATATCACATGAGTATAGAAATGATAAAAAAGACACAATTTTTTATTTCTTATAGCCTCAATATGCATTTTTTAATGTAAATATGTGGCACGGCCTAAATTGACCCTTATTTTTTTCCAGTCTTACTTGGCTTAAGACCCTTTTAAACTAATATGATATGTTATTTGTGACTTTTCTTTCCATTTAAAGTACATTCAATACATATGTAAGGATTATTTATAACCAAAAAGCTTCACAAATTTAAAATTGCTGGAAAATATTACATCTTCATGTAAGGCCCCCTTTCATTGAAAAACCTCAATTTTTAGGCCCAGGCTGATATAAATTTGACTTTTGAATAATTATGCTAACTCTGATAAATCAAATGAGTACTCTATTGCTTTTAGTACATAATAAATGATATATTAGGGCATTTAAAAAGTATTTTTTTGCAATATTTTAATTTTCAAAGCCCAAAATGTTGATAGTTGAAATTATTCAATTTTAACGTCAAAATTTAACACGCAAAGATGAGTATAGAATTTAACATATTGTCTATAATATATATCCTATTGTTACGAAACTTTGCAAGTAGTGTTATAATTTATTAAGCTTTGGTCATACCAAGTTTTTTTAAGATTTGTCAACTCTTTCTATCCTATTAGGTCCGAGACCACAATTGTCGTCCCTTGATTTTCGTTGTTCACGAATATAGTCCCTAGTGTTAACAGTGGGTTACTTGCCAATAATTTTTATACCTCTTCCAAATTTATTTCTCCATGTTTAATGCCTCAAATTGTAAGTAGGGGGGTGAAATTACACTGTAAAAAAATTTGGGTCCAAAATTTTACAGAAAAGTAGTGATTTGGTCCAGCTGAAAAAGGTTAAAAATTAGCACTTCGGAAGCTGTCAAAAGATTTCAAGACACCCTAAACACAAAATTGTCCATATTTTGAGTTAGAGGCGATGAAGTTTTCTATAATTTTGATATAATTTGTCCCAAAAGTAGTACAACACACTGTAAAAATTTCATTGAGAAAGCGCAGGTGGGAATTTTTTAATTTTCATTTATGTTCTAAAAGAAATGCACTACGAATTAATTGTGTTCTCGGACCTAAGAGGTGAAGTCTGTAAATATAGAATCTGTACTTTGGCATCTTCCCTAAATGATTTGGTGGTGTCAATTTGTCAAATAGCATGAAACTAAAGGATTTAAACTTTTATTTAATAGAATATCTGCAAAAATGACCAATTTTGGCATTTTATGGTCAAAATAGGCATTTCAAGGCTTTTTCAATACTGATGCATACATGGCATCCTGACTTTCTATCTGACAGGCTTTCATGTGTCAATACTTGTGTTTCTATGCCTTTATCTAGTTCTTTTACTTGTTTTTGAACTCAGAATCTACAGAAAAGAAGATTATCTCAGACAATATGTACAAAATGTGTTGTATAAATGACCCTTGTCTAACGCCCTGTTTGGATGAAGTCAAAAGTGGGGTTCTTGGTACATAAAATTTGAAGTCCACAATAAAGACCTCACTAAATTTGTATCAAAAGCACTTTACAATGTCTATTGTACCTGTTCCATCTCACATAATATCTTTCTTTTCTTCTGTAGGATAGCAAGTGGTTTAAATATAAGCCTGTTGAGACTAAAATTACAATCAAGTTTTTCATTAAAAAGGCAAAAATCTTTGTATCAGACCATACTGTCTGTAAGAAAAGTTAATTGCAAGAGCCTTTTTGTGCTCAGATTTGTTGTATCATATCACATGAGTATAGAAATGATAAAAAAGACACAATTTTTTATTTCTTATAGCCTCAATATGCATTTTTTAATGTAAATATGTGGCACGGCCTAAATTGACCCTTATTTTTTTCCAGTCTTACTTGGCTTAAGACCCTTTTAAACTAATATGATATGTTATTTGTGACTTTTCTTTCCATTTGAAGTACATTCAATACATATGTAAGGATTATTTATAACCAAAAAGCTTCACAAATTTAAAATTGCTGGAAAATATTACATCTTCATGTAAGGCCCCCTTTCATTGAAAAACCTCAATTTTTAGGCCCAGGCTGATATAAATTTGACTTTTGAATAATTATGCTAACTCTGATAAATCAAATGAGTACTCTATTGCTTTTAGTACATAATAAATGATATATTAGGGCATTTAAAAAGTATTTTTTTGCAATATTTTAATTTTCAAAGCCCAAAATGTTGATAGTTGAAATTATTCAATTTTAACGTCAAAATTTAACACGCAAAGATGAGTATAGAATTTAACATATTGTCTATAATATATATCCTATTGTTACGAAACTTTGCAAGTAGTGTTATAATTTATTAAGCTTTGGTCATACCAAGTTTTTTTAAGATTTGTCAACTCTTTCTATCCTATTAGGTCCGAGACCACAATTGTCGTCCCTTGATTTTCGTTGTTCACGAATATAGTCCCTAGTGTTAACAGTGGGTTACTTGCCAATAATTTTTATACCTCTTCCAAATTTATTTCTCCATGTTTAATGCCTCAAATTGTAAGTAGGGGGGTGAAATTACACTGTAAAAAAATTTGGGTCCAAAATTTTACAGAAAAGTAGTGATTTGGTCCAGCTGAAAAAGGTTAAAAATTAGCACTTCGGAAGCTGTCAAAAGATTTCAAGACACCCTAAACACAAAATTGTCCATATTGTGAGTTAGAGGCGATGAAGTTTTCTATAATTTTGATATAATTTGTCCCAAAAGTAGTACAACACACTGTAAAAATTTCATTGAGAAAGCGCAGGTGGGAATTTTTTAATTTTCATTTATGTTCTAAAAGAAATGCACTACGAATTAATTGTGTTCTCGGACCTAAGAGGTGAAGTCTGTAAATATAGAATCTGTACTTTGGCATCTTCCCTAAATGATTTGGTGGTGTCAATTTGTCAAATAGCATGAAACTAAAGGATTTAAACTTTTATTTAATAGAATATCTGCAAAAATGACCAATTTTGGCATTTTATGGTCAAAATAGGCATTTCAAGGCTTTTTCAATACTGATGCATACATGGCATCCTGACTTTCTATCTGACAGGCTTTCATGTGTCAATACTTGTGTTTCTATGCCTTTATCTAGTTCTTTTACTTGTTTTTGAACTCAGAATCTACAGAAAAGAAGATTATCTCAGACAATATGTACAAAATGTGTTGTATAAATGACCCTTGTCTAACGCCCTGTTTGGATGAAGTCAAAAGTGGGGTTCTTGGTACATAAAATTTGAAGTCCACAATAAAGACCTCACTAAATTTGTATCAAAAGCACTTTACAATGTCTATTGTACCTGTTCCATCTCACATAATATCTTTCTTTTCTTCTGTAGGATAGCAAGTGGTTTAAATATAAGCCTGTTGAGACTAAAATTACAATCAAGTTTTTCATTAAAAAGGCAAAAATCTTTGTATCAGACCATACTGTCTGTAAGAAAAGTTAATTGCAAGAGCCTTTTTGTGCTCAGATTTGTTGTATCATATCACATGAGTATAGAAATGATAAAAAAGACACAATTTTTTATTTCTTATAGCCTCAATATGCATTTTTTAATGTAAATATGTGGCACGGCCTAAATTGACCCTTATTTTTTTCCAGTCTTACTTGGCTTAAGACCCTTTTAAACTAATATGATATGTTATTTGTGACTTTTCTTTCCATTTAAAGTACATTCAATACATATGTAAGGATTATTTATAACCAAAAAGCTTCACAAATTTAAAATTGCTGGAAAATATTACATCTTCATGTAAGGCCCCCTTTCATTGAAAAACCTCAATTTTTAGGCCCAGGCTGATATAAATTTGACTTTTGAATAATTATGCTAACTCTGATAAATCAAATGAGTACTCTATTGCTTTTAGTACATAATAAATGATATATTAGGGCATTTAAAAAGTATTTTTTTGCAATATTTTAATTTTCAAAGCCCAAAATGTTGATAGTTGAAATTATTCAATTTTAACGTCAAAATTTAACACGCAAAGATGAGTATAGAATTTAACATATTGTCTATAATATATATCCTATTGTTACGAAACTTTGCAAGTAGTGTTATAATTTATTAAGCTTTGGTCATACCAAGTTTTTTTAAGATTTGTCAACTCTTTCTATCCTATTAGGTCCGAGACCACAATTGTCGTCCCTTGATTTTCGTTGTTCACGAATATAGTCCCTAGTGTTAACAGTGGGTTACTTGCCAATAATTTTTATACCTCTTCCAAATTTATTTCTCCATGTTTAATGCCTCAAATTGTAAGTAGGGGGGTGAAATTACACTGTAAAAAAATTTGGGTCCAAAATTTTACAGAAAAGTAGTGATTTGGTCCAGCTGAAAAAGGTTAAAAATTAGCACTTCGGAAGCTGTCAAAAGATTTCAAGACACCCTAAACACAAAATTGTCCATATTTTGAGTTAGAGGCGATGAAGTTTTCTATAATTTTGATATAATTTGTCCCAAAAGTAGTACAACACACTGTAAAAATTTCATTGAGAAAGCGCAGGTGGGAATTTTTTAATTTTCATTTATGTTCTAAAAGAAATGCACTACGAATTAATTGTGTTCTCGGACCTAAGAGGTGAAGTCTGTAAATATAGAATCTGTACTTTGGCATCTTCCCTAAATGATTTGGTGGTGTCAATTTGTCAAATAGCATGAAACTAAAGGATTTAAACTTTTATTTAATAGAATATCTGCAAAAATGACCAATTTTGGCATTTTATGGTCAAAATAGGCATTTCAAGGCTTTTTCAATACTGATGCATACATGGCATCCTGACTTTCTATCTGACAGGCTTTCATGTGTCAATACTTGTGTTTCTATGCCTTTATCTAGTTCTTTTACTTGTTTTTGAACTCAGAATCTACAGAAAAGAAGATTATCTCAGACAATATGTACAAAATGTGTTGTATAAATGACCCTTGTCTAACGCCCTGTTTGGATGAAGTCAAAAGTGGGGTTCTTGGTACATAAAATTTGAAGTCCACAATAAAGACCTCACTAAATTTGTATCAAAAGCACTTTACAATGTCTATTGTACCTGTTCCATCTCACATAATATCTTTCTTTTCTTCTGTAGGATAGCAAGTGGTTTAAATATAAGCCTGTTGAGACTAAAATTACAATCAAGTTTTTCATTAAAAAGGCAAAAATCTTTGTATCAGACCATACTGTCTGTAAGAAAAGTTAATTGCAAGAGCCTTTTTGTGCTCAGATTTGTTGTATCATATCACATGAGTATAGAAATGATAAAAAAGACACAATTTTTTATTTCTTATAGCCTCAATATGCATTTTTTAATGTAAATATGTGGCACGGCCTAAATTGACCCTTATTTTTTTCCAGTCTTACTTGGCTTAAGACCCTTTTAAACTAATATGATATGTTATTTGTGACTTTTCTTTCCATTTAAAGTACATTCAATACATATGTAAGGATTATTTATAACCAAAAAGCTTCACAAATTTAAAATTGCTGGAAAATATTACATCTTCATGTAAGGCCCCCTTTCATTGAAAAACCTCAATTTTTAGGCCCAGGCTGATATAAATTTGACTTTTGAATAATTATGCTAACTCTGATAAATCAAATGAGTACTCTATTGCTTTTAGTACATAATAAATGATATATTAGGGCATTTAAAAAGTATTTTTTTGCAATATTTTAATTTTCAAAGCCCAAAATGTTGATAGTTGAAATTATTCAATTTTAACGTCAAAATATAACACGCAAAGATGAGTATAGAATTTAACATATTGTCTATAATATATATCCTATTGTTACGAAACTTTGCAAGTAGTGTTATAATTTATTAAGCTTTGGTCATACCAAGTTTTTTTAAGATTTGTCAACTCTTTCTATCCTATTAGGTCCGAGACCACAATTGTCGTCCCTTGATTTTCGTTGTTCACGAATATAGTCCCTAGTGTTAACAGTGGGTTACTTGCCAATAATTTTTATACCTCTTCCAAATTTATTTCTCCATGTTTAATGCCTCAAATTGTAAGTAGGGGGGTGAAATTACACTGTAAAAAAATTTGGGTCCAAAATTTTACAGAAAAGTAGTGATTTGGTCCAGCTGAAAAAGGTTAAAAATTAGCACTTCGGAAGCTGTCAAAAGATTTCAAGACACCCTAAACACAAAATTGTCCATATTTTGAGTTAGAGGCGATGAAGTTTTCTATAATTTTGATATAATTTGTCCCAAAAGTAGTACAACACACTGTAAAAATTTCATTGAGAAAGCGCAGGTGGGAATTTTTTAATTTTCATTTATGTTCTAAAAGAAATGCACTACGAATTAATTGTGTTCTCGGACCTAAGAGGTGAAGTCTGTAAATATAGAATCTGTACTTTGGCATCTTCCCTAAATGATTTGGTGGTGTCAATTTGTCAAATAGCATGAAACTAAAGGATTTAAACTTTTATTTAATAGAATATCTGCAAAAATGACCAATTTTGGCATTTTATGGTCAAAATAGGCATTTCAAGGCTTTTTCAATACTGATGCATACATGGCATCCTGACTTTCTATCTGACAGGCTTTCATGTGTCAATACTTGTGTTTCTATGCCTTTATCTAGTTCTTTTACTTGTTTTTGAACTCAGAATCTACAGAAAAGAAGATTATCTCAGACAATATGTACAAAATGTGTTGTATAAATGACCCTTGTCTAACGCCCTGTTTGGATGAAGTCAAAAGTGGGGTTCTTGGTACATAAAATTTGAAGTCCACAATAAAGACCTCACTAAATTTGTATCAAAAGCACTTTACAATGTATATTGTACCTGTTCCATCTCACATAATATCTTTCTTTTCTTCTGTAGGATAGCAAGTGGTTTAAATATAAGCCTGTTGAGACTAAAATTACAATCAAGTTTTTCATTAAAAAGGCAAAAATCTTTGTATCAGACCATACTGTCTGTAAGAAAAGTTAATTGCAAGAGCCTTTTTGTGCTCAGATTTGTTGTATCATATCACATGAGTATAGAAATGATAAAAAAGACACAATTTTTTATTTCTTATAGCCTCAATATGCATTTTTTAATGTAAATATGTGGCACGGCCTAAATTGACCCTTATTTTTTTCCAGTCTTACTTGGCTTAAGACCCTTTTAAACTAATATGATATGTTATTTGTGACTTTTCTTTCCATTTAAAGTACATTCAATACATATGTAAGGATTATTTATAACCAAAAAGCTTCACAAATTTAAAATTGCTGGAAAATATTACATCTTCATGTAAGGCCCCCTTTCATTGAAAAACCTCAATTTTTAGGCCCAGGCTGATATAAATTTGACTTTTGAATAATTATGCTAACTCTGATAAATCAAATGAGTACTCTATTGCTTTTAGTACATAATAAATGATATATTAGGGCATTTAAAAAGTATTTTTTTGCAATATTTTAATTTTCAAAGCCCAAAATGTTGATAGTTGAAATTATTCAATTTTAACGTCAAAATATAACACGCAAAGATGAGTATAGAATTTAACATATTGTCTATAATATATATCCTATTGTTACGAAACTTTGCAAGTAGTGTTATAATTTATTAAGCTTTGGTCATACCAAGTTTTTTTAAGATTTGTCAACTCTTTCTATCCTATTAGGTCCGAGACCACAATTGTCGTCCCTTGATTTTCGTTGTTCACGAATATAGTCCCTAGTGTTAACAGTGGGTTACTTGCCAATAATTTTTATACCTCTTCCAAATTTATTTCTCCATGTTTAATGCCTCAAATTGTAAGTAGGGGGGTGAAATTACACTGTAAAAAAATTTGGGTCCAAAATTTTACAGAAAAGTAGTGATTTGGTCCAGCTGAAAAAGGTTAAAAATTAGCACTTCGGAAGCTGTCAAAAGATTTCAAGACACCCTAAACACAAAATTGTCCATATTTTGAGTTAGAGGCGATGAAGTTTTCTATAATTTTGATATAATTTGTCCCAAAAGTAGTACAACACACTGTAAAAATTTCATTGAGAAAGCGCAGGTGGGAATTTTTTAATTTTCATTTATGTTCTAAAAGAAATGCACTACGAATTAATTGTGTTCTCGGACCTAAGAGGTGAAGTCTGTAAATATAGAATCTGTACTTTGGCATCTTCCCTAAATGATTTGGTGGTGTCAATTTGTCAAATAGCATGAAACTAAAGGATTTAAACTTTTATTTAATAGAATATCTGCAAAAATGACCAATTTTGGCATTTTATGGTCAAAATAGGCATTTCAAGGCTTTTTCAATACTGATGCATACATGGCATCCTGACTTTCTATCTGACAGGCTTTCATGTGTCAATACTTGTGTTTCTATGCCTTTATCTAGTTCTTTTACTTGTTTTTGAACTCAGAATCTACAGAAAAGAAGATTATCTCAGACAATATGTACAAAATGTGTTGTATAAATGACCCTTGTCTAACGCCCTGTTTGGATGAAGTCAAAAGTGGGGTTCTTGGTACATAAAATTTGAAGTCCACAATAAAGACCTCACTAAATTTGTATCAAAAGCACTTTACAATGTATATTGTACCTGTTCCATCTCACATAATATCTTTCTTTTCTTCTGTAGGATAGCAAGTGGTTTAAATATAAGCCTGTTGAGACTAAAATTACAATCAAGTTTTTCATTAAAAAGGCAAAAATCTTTGTATCAGACCATACTGTCTGTAAGAAAAGTTAATTGCAAGAGCCTTTTTGTGCTCAGATTTGTTGTATCATATCACATGAGTATAGAAATGATAAAAAAGACACAATTTTTTATTTCTTATAGCCTCAATATGCATTTTTTAATGTAAATATGTGGCACGGCCTAAATTGACCCTTATTTTTTTCCAGTCTTACTTGGCTTAAGACCCTTTTAAACTAATATGATATGTTATTTGTGACTTTTCTTTCCATTTAAAGTACATTCAATACATATGTAAGGATTATTTATAACCAAAAAGCTTCACAAATTTAAAATTGCTGGAAAATATTACATCTTCATGTAAGGCCCCCTTTCATTGAAAAACCTCAATTTTTAGGCCCAGGCTGATATAAATTTGACTTTTGAATAATTATGCTAACTCTGATAAATCAAATGAGTACTCTATTGCTTTTAGTACATAATAAATGATATATTAGGGCATTTAAAAAGTATTTTTTTGCAATATTTTAATTTTCAAAGCCCAAAATGTTGATAGTTGAAATTATTCAATTTTAACGTCAAAATTTAACACGCAAAGATGAGTATAGAATTTAACATATTGTCTATAATATATATCCTATTGTTACGAAACTTTGCAAGTAGTGTTATAATTTATTAAGCTTTGGTCATACCAAGTTTTTTTAAGATTTGTCAACTCTTTCTATCCTATTAGGTCCGAGACCACAATTGTCGTCCCTTGATTTTCGTTGTTCACGAATATAGTCCCTAGTGTTAACAGTGGGTTACTTGCCAATAATTTTTATACCTCTTCCAAATTTATTTCTCCATGTTTAATGCCTCAAATTGTAAGTAGGGGGGTGAAATTACACTGTAAAAAAATTTGGGTCCAAAATTTTACAGAAAAGTAGTGATTTGGTCCAGCTGAAAAAGGTTAAAAATTAGCACTTCGGAAGCTGTCAAAAGATTTCAAGACACCCTAAACACAAAATTGTCCATATTTTGAGTTAGAGGCGATGAAGTTTTCTATAATTTTGATATAATTTGTCCCAAAAGTAGTACAACACACTGTAAAAATTTCATTGAGAAAGCGCAGGTGGGAATTTTTTAATTTTCATTTATGTTCTAAAAGAAATGCACTACGAATTAATTGTGTTCTCGGACCTAAGAGGTGAAGTCTGTAAATATAGAATCTGTACTTTGGCATCTTCCCTAAATGATTTGGTGGTGTCAATTTGTCAAATAGCATGAAACTAAAGGATTTAAACTTTTATTTAATAGAATATCTGCAAAAATGACCAATTTTGGCATTTTATGGTCAAAATAGGCATTTCAAGGCTTTTTCAATACTGATGCATACATGGCATCCTGACTTTCTATCTGACAGGCTTTCATGTGTCAATACTTGTGTTTCTATGCCTTTATCTAGTTCTTTTACTTGTTTTTGAACTCAGAATCTACAGAAAAGAAGATTATCTCAGACAATATGTACAAAATGTGTTGTATAAATGACCCTTGTCTAACGCCCTGTTTGGATGAAGTCAAAAGTGGGGTTCTTGGTACATAAAATTTGAAGTCCACAATAAAGACCTCACTAAATTTGTATCAAAAGCACTTTACAATGTCTATTGTACCTGTTCCATCTCACATAATATCTTTCTTTTCTTCTGTAGGATAGCAAGTGGTTTAAATATAAGCCTGTTGAGACTAAAATTACAATCAAGTTTTTCATTAAAAAGGCAAAAATCTTTGTATCAGACCATACTGTCTGTAAGAAAAGTTAATTGCAAGAGCCTTTTTGTGCTCAGATTTGTTGTATCATATCACATGAGTATAGAAATGATAAAAAAGACACAATTTTTTATTTCTTATAGCCTCAATATGCATTTTTTAATGTAAATATGTGGCACGGCCTAAATTGACCCTTATTTTTTTCCAGTCTTACTTGGCTTAAGACCCTTTTAAACTAATATGATATGTTATTTGTGACTTTTCTTTCCATTTAAAGTACATTCAATACATATGTAAGGATTATTTATAACCAAAAAGCTTCACAAATTTAAAATTGCTGGAAAATATTACATCTTCATGTAAGGCCCCCTTTCATTGAAAAACCTCAATTTTTAGGCCCAGGCTGATATAAATTTGACTTTTGAATAATTATGCTAACTCTGATAAATCAAATGAGTACTCTATTGCTTTTAGTACATAATAAATGATATATTAGGGCATTTAAAAAGTATTTTTTTGCAATATTTTAATTTTCAAAGCCCAAAATGTTGATAGTTGAAATTATTCAATTTTAACGTCAAAATTTAACACGCAAAGATGAGTATAGAATTTAACATATTGTCTATAATATATATCCTATTGTTACGAAACTTTGCAAGTAGTGTTATAATTTATTAAGCTTTGGTCATACCAAGTTTTTTTAAGATTTGTCAACTCTTTCTATCCTATTAGGTCCGAGACCACAATTGTCGTCCCTTGATTTTCGTTGTTCACGAATATAGTCCCTAGTGTTAACAGTGGGTTACTTGCCAATAATTTTTATACCTCTTCCAAATTTATTTCTCCATGTTTAATGCCTCAAATTGTAAGTAGGGGGGTGAAATTACACTGTAAAAAAATTTGGGTCCAAAATTTTACAGAAAAGTAGTGATTTGGTCCAGCTGAAAAAGGTTAAAAATTAGCACTTCGGAAGCTGTCAAAAGATTTCAAGACACCCTAAACACAAAATTGTCCATATTTTGAGTTAGAGGCGATGAAGTTTTCTATAATTTTGATATAATTTGTCCCAAAAGTAGTACAACACACTGTAAAAATTTCATTGAGAAAGCGCAGGTGGGAATTTTTTAATTTTCATTTATGTTCTAAAAGAAATGCACTACGAATTAATTGTGTTCTCGGACCTAAGAGGTGAAGTCTGTAAATATAGAATCTGTACTTTGGCATCTTCCCTAAATGATTTGGTGGTGTCAATTTGTCAAATAGCATGAAACTAAAGGATTTAAACTTTTATTTAATAGAATATCTGCAAAAATGACCAATTTTGGCATTTTATGGTCAAAATAGGCATTTCAAGGCTTTTTCAATACTGATGCATACATGGCATCCTGACTTTCTATCTGACAGGCTTTCATGTGTCAATACTTGTGTTTCTATGCCTTTATCTAGTTCTTTTACTTGTTTTTGAACTCAGAATCTACAGAAAAGAAGATTATCTCAGACAATATGTACAAAATGTGTTGTATAAATGACCCTTGTCTAACGCCCTGTTTGGATGAAGTCAAAAGTGGGGTTCTTGGTACATAAAATTTGAAGTCCACAATAAAGACCTCACTAAATTTGTATCAAAAGCACTTTACAATGTATATTGTACCTGTTCCATCTCACATAATATCTTTCTTTTCTTCTGTAGGATAGCAAGTGGTTTAAATATAAGCCTGTTGAGACTAAAATTACAATCAAGTTTTTCATTAAAAAGGCAAAAATCTTTGTATCAGACCATACTGTCTGTAAGAAAAGTTAATTGCAAGAGCCTTTTTGTGCTCAGATTTGTTGTATCATATCACATGAGTATAGAAATGATAAAAAAGACACAATTTTTTATTTCTTATAGCCTCAATATGCATTTTTTAATGTAAATATGTGGCACGGCCTAAATTGACCCTTATTTTTTTCCAGTCTTACTTGGCTTAAGACCCTTTTAAACTAATATGATATGTTATTTGTGACTTTTCTTTCCATTTAAAGTACATTCAATACATATGTAAGGATTATTTATAACCAAAAAGCTTCACAAATTTAAAATTGCTGGAAAATATTACATCTTCATGTAAGGCCCCCTTTCATTGAAAAACCTCAATTTTTAGGCCCAGGCTGATATAAATTTGACTTTTGAATAATTATGCTAACTCTGATAAATCAAATGAGTACTCTATTGCTTTTAGTACATAATAAATGATATATTAGGGCATTTAAAAAGTATTTTTTTGCAATATTTTAATTTTCAAAGCCCAAAATGTTGATAGTTGAAATTATTCAATTTTAACGTCAAAATTTAACACGCAAAGATGAGTATAGAATTTAACATATTGTCTATAATATATATCCTATTGTTACGAAACTTTGCAAGTAGTGTTATAATTTATTAAGCTTTGGTCATACCAAGTTTTTTTAAGATTTGTCAACTCTTTCTATCCTATTAGGTCCGAGACCACAATTGTCGTCCCTTGATTTTCGTTGTTCACGAATATAGTCCCTAGTGTTAACAGTGGGTTACTTGCCAATAATTTTTATACCTCTTCCAAATTTATTTCTCCATGTTTAATGCCTCAAATTGTAAGTAGGGGGGTGAAATTACACTGTAAAAAAATTTGGGTCCAAAATTTTACAGAAAAGTAGTGATTTGGTCCAGCTGAAAAAGGTTAAAAATTAGCACTTCGGAAGCTGTCAAAAGATTTCAAGACACCCTAAACACAAAATTGTCCATATTTTGAGTTAGAGGCGATGAAGTTTTCTATAATTTTGATATAATTTGTCCCAAAAGTAGTACAACACACTGTAAAAATTTCATTGAGAAAGCGCAGGTGGGAATTTTTTAATTTTCATTTATGTTCTAAAAGAAATGCACTACGAATTAATTGTGTTCTCGGACCTAAGAGGTGAAGTCTGTAAATATAGAATCTGTACTTTGGCATCTTCCCTAAATGATTTGGTGGTGTCAATTTGTCAAATAGCATGAAACTAAAGGATTTAAACTTTTATTTAATAGAATATCTGCAAAAATGACCAATTTTGGCATTTTATGGTCAAAATAGGCATTTCAAGGCTTTTTCAATACTGATGCATACATGGCATCCTGACTTTCTATCTGACAGGCTTTCATGTGTCAATACTTGTGTTTCTATGCCTTTATCTAGTTCTTTTACTTGTTTTTGAACTCAGAATCTACAGAAAAGAAGATTATCTCAGACAATATGTACAAAATGTGTTGTATAAATGACCCTTGTCTAACGCCCTGTTTGGATGAAGTCAAAAGTGGGGTTCTTGGTACATAAAATTTGAAGTCCACAATAAAGACCTCACTAAATTTGTATCAAAAGCACTTTACAATGTCTATTGTACCTGTTCCATCTCACATAATATCTTTCTTTTCTTCTGTAGGATAGCAAGTGGTTTAAATATAAGCCTGTTGAGACTAAAATTACAATCAAGTTTTTCATTAAAAAGGCAAAAATCTTTGTATCAGACCATACTGTCTGTAAGAAAAGTTAATTGCAAGAGCCTTTTTGTGCTCAGATTTGTTGTATCATATCACATGAGTATAGAAATGATAAAAAAGACACAATTTTTTATTTCTTATAGCCTCAATATGCATTTTTTAATGTAAATATGTGGCACGGCCTAAATTGACCCTTATTTTTTTCCAGTCTTACTTGGCTTAAGACCCTTTTAAACTAATATGATATGTTATTTGTGACTTTTCTTTCCATTTAAAGTACATTCAATACATATGTAAGGATTATTTATAACCAAAAAGCTTCACAAATTTAAAATTGCTGGAAAATATTACATCTTCATGTAAGGCCCCCTTTCATTGAAAAACCTCAATTTTTAGGCCCAGGCTGATATAAATTTGACTTTTGAATAATTATGCTAACTCTGATAAATCAAATGAGTACTCTATTGCTTTTAGTACATAATAAATGATATATTAGGGCATTTAAAAAGTATTTTTTTGCAATATTTTAATTTTCAAAGCCCAAAATGTTGATAGTTGAAATTATTCAATTTTAACGTCAAAATTTAACACGCAAAGATGAGTATAGAATTTAACATATTGTCTATAATATATATCCTATTGTTACGAAACTTTGCAAGTAGTGTTATAATTTATTAAGCTTTGGTCATACCAAGTTTTTTTAAGATTTGTCAACTCTTTCTATCCTATTAGGTCCGAGACCACAATTGTCGTCCCTTGATTTTCGTTGTTCACGAATATAGTCCCTAGTGTTAACAGTGGGTTACTTGCCAATAATTTTTATACCTCTTCCAAATTTATTTCTCCATGTTTAATGCCTCAAATTGTAAGTAGGGGGGTGAAATTACACTGTAAAAAAATTTGGGTCCAAAATTTTACAGAAAAGTAGTGATTTGGTCCAGCTGAAAAAGGTTAAAAATTAGCACTTCGGAAGCTGTCAAAAGATTTCAAGACACCCTAAACACAAAATTGTCCATATTTTGAGTTAGAGGCGATGAAGTTTTCTATAATTTTGATATAATTTGTCCCAAAAGTAGTACAACACACTGTAAAAATTTCATTGAGAAAGCGCAGGTGGGAATTTTTTAATTTTCATTTATGTTCTAAAAGAAATGCACTACGAATTAATTGTGTTCTCGGACCTAAGAGGTGAAGTCTGTAAATATAGAATCTGTACTTTGGCATCTTCCCTAAATGATTTGGTGGTGTCAATTTGTCAAATAGCATGAAACTAAAGGATTTAAACTTTTATTTAATAGAATATCTGCAAAAATGACCAATTTTGGCATTTTATGGTCAAAATAGGCATTTCAAGGCTTTTTCAATACTGATGCATACATGGCATCCTGACTTTCTATCTGACAGGCTTTCATGTGTCAATACTTGTGTTTCTATGCCTTTATCTAGTTCTTTTACTTGTTTTTGAACTCAGAATCTACAGAAAAGAAGATTATCTCAGACAATATGTACAAAATGTGTTGTATAAATGACCCTTGTCTAACGCCCTGTTTGGATGAAGTCAAAAGTGGGGTTCTTGGTACATAAAATTTGAAGTCCACAATAAAGACCTCACTAAATTTGTATCAAAAGCACTTTACAATGTCTATTGTACCTGTTCCATCTCACATAATATCTTTCTTTTCTTCTGTAGGATAGCAAGTGGTTTAAATATAAGCCTGTTGAGACTAAAATTACAATCAAGTTTTTCATTAAAAAGGCAAAAATCTTTGTATCAGACCATACTGTCTGTAAGAAAAGTTAATTGCAAGAGCCTTTTTGTGCTCAGATTTGTTGTATCATATCACATGAGTATAGAAATGATAAAAAAGACACAATTTTTTATTTCTTATAGCCTCAATATGCATTTTTTAATGTAAATATGTGGCACGGCCTAAATTGACCCTTATTTTTTTCCAGTCTTACTTGGCTTAAGACCCTTTTAAACTAATATGATATGTTATTTGTGACTTTTCTTTCCATTTAAAGTACATTCAATACATATGTAAGGATTATTTATAACCAAAAAGCTTCACAAATTTAAAATTGCTGGAAAATATTACATCTTCATGTAAGGCCCCCTTTCATTGAAAAACCTCAATTTTTAGGCCCAGGCTGATATAAATTTGACTTTTGAATAATTATGCTAACTCTGATAAATCAAATGAGTACTCTATTGCTTTTAGTACATAATAAATGATATATTAGGGCATTTAAAAAGTATTTTTTTGCAATATTTTAATTTTCAAAGCCCAAAATGTTGATAGTTGAAATTATTCAATTTTAACGTCAAAATTTAACACGCAAAGATGAGTATAGAATTTAACATATTGTCTATAATATATATCCTATTGTTACGAAACTTTGCAAGTAGTGTTATAATTTATTAAGCTTTGGTCATACCAAGTTTTTTTAAGATTTGTCAACTCTTTCTATCCTATTAGGTCCGAGACCACAATTGTCGTCCCTTGATTTTCGTTGTTCACGAATATAGTCCCTAGTGTTAACAGTGGGTTACTTGCCAATAATTTTTATACCTCTTCCAAATTTATTTCTCCATGTTTAATGCCTCAAATTGTAAGTAGGGGGGTGAAATTACACTGTAAAAAAATTTGGGTCCAAAATTTTACAGAAAAGTAGTGATTTGGTCCAGCTGAAAAAGGTTAAAAATTAGCACTTCGGAAGCTGTCAAAAGATTTCAAGACACCCTAAACACAAAATTGTCCATATTTTGAGTTAGAGGCGATGAAGTTTTCTATAATTTTGATATAATTTGTCCCAAAAGTAGTACAACACACTGTAAAAATTTCATTGAGAAAGCGCAGGTGGGAATTTTTTAATTTTCATTTATGTTCTAAAAGAAATGCACTACGAATTAATTGTGTTCTCGGACCTAAGAGGTGAAGTCTGTAAATATAGAATCTGTACTTTGGCATCTTCCCTAAATGATTTGGTGGTGTCAATTTGTCAAATAGCATGAAACTAAAGGATTTAAACTTTTATTTAATAGAATATCTGCAAAAATGACCAATTTTGGCATTTTATGGTCAAAATAGGCATTTCAAGGCTTTTTCAATACTGATGCATACATGGCATCCTGACTTTCTATCTGACAGGCTTTCATGTGTCAATACTTGTGTTTCTATGCCTTTATCTAGTTCTTTTACTTGTTTTTGAACTCAGAATCTACAGAAAAGAAGATTATCTCAGACAATATGTACAAAATGTGTTGTATAAATGACCCTTGTCTAACGCCCTGTTTGGATGAAGTCAAAAGTGGGGTTCTTGGTACATAAAATTTGAAGTCCACAATAAAGACCTCACTAAATTTGTATCAAAAGCACTTTACAATGTCTATTGTACCTGTTCCATCTCACATAATATCTTTCTTTTCTTCTGTAGGATAGCAAGTGGTTTAAATATAAGCCTGTTGAGACTAAAATTACAATCAAGTTTTTCATTAAAAAGGCAAAAATCTTTGTATCAGACCATACTGTCTGTAAGAAAAGTTAATTGCAAGAGCCTTTTTGTGCTCAGATTTGTTGTATCATATCACATGAGTATAGAAATGATAAAAAAGACACAATTTTTTATTTCTTATAGCCTCAATATGCATTTTTTAATGTAAATATGTGGCACGGCCTAAATTGACCCTTATTTTTTTCCAGTCTTACTTGGCTTAAGACCCTTTTAAACTAATATGATATGTTATTTGTGACTTTTCTTTCCATTTAAAGTACATTCAATACATATGTAAGGATTATTTATAACCAAAAAGCTTCACAAATTTAAAATTGCTGGAAAATATTACATCTTCATGTAAGGCCCCCTTTCATTGAAAAACCTCAATTTTTAGGCCCAGGCTGATATAAATTTGACTTTTGAATAATTATGCTAACTCTGATAAATCAAATGAGTACTCTATTGCTTTTAGTACATAATAAATGATATATTAGGGCATTTAAAAAGTATTTTTTTGCAATATTTTAATTTTCAAAGCCCAAAATGTTGATAGTTGAAATTATTCAATTTTAACGTCAAAATTTAACACGCAAAGATGAGTATAGAATTTAACATATTGTCTATAATATATATCCTATTGTTACGAAACTTTGCAAGTAGTGTTATAATTTATTAAGCTTTGGTCATACCAAGTTTTTTTAAGATTTGTCAACTCTTTCTATCCTATTAGGTCCGAGACCACAATTGTCGTCCCTTGATTTTCGTTGTTCACGAATATAGTCCCTAGTGTTAACAGTGGGTTACTTGCCAATAATTTTTATACCTCTTCCAAATTTATTTCTCCATGTTTAATGCCTCAAATTGTAAGTAGGGGGGTGAAATTACACTGTAAAAAAATTTGGGTCCAAAATTTTACAGAAAAGTAGTGATTTGGTCCAGCTGAAAAAGGTTAAAAATTAGCACTTCGGAAGCTGTCAAAAGATTTCAAGACACCCTAAACACAAAATTGTCCATATTTTGAGTTAGAGGCGATGAAGTTTTCTATAATTTTGATATAATTTGTCCCAAAAGTAGTACAACACACTGTAAAAATTTCATTGAGAAAGCGCAGGTGGGAATTTTTTAATTTTCATTTATGTTCTAAAAGAAATGCACTACGAATTAATTGTGTTCTCGGACCTAAGAGGTGAAGTCTGTAAATATAGAATCTGTACTTTGGCATCTTCCCTAAATGATTTGGTGGTGTCAATTTGTCAAATAGCATGAAACTAAAGGATTTAAACTTTTATTTAATAGAATATCTGCAAAAATGACCAATTTTGGCATTTTATGGTCAAAATAGGCATTTCAAGGCTTTTTCAATACTGATGCATACATGGCATCCTGACTTTCTATCTGACAGGCTTTCATGTGTCAATACTTGTGTTTCTATGCCTTTATCTAGTTCTTTTACTTGTTTTTGAACTCAGAATCTACAGAAAAGAAGATTATCTCAGACAATATGTACAAAATGTGTTGTATAAATGACCCTTGTCTAACGCCCTGTTTGGATGAAGTCAAAAGTGGGGTTCTTGGTACATAAAATTTGAAGTCCACAATAAAGACCTCACTAAATTTGTATCAAAAGCACTTTACAATGTCTATTGTACCTGTTCCATCTCACATAATATCTTTCTTTTCTTCTGTAGGATAGCAAGTGGTTTAAATATAAGCCTGTTGAGACTAAAATTACAATCAAGTTTTTCATTAAAAAGGCAAAAATCTTTGTATCAGACCATACTGTCTGTAAGAAAAGTTAATTGCAAGAGCCTTTTTGTGCTCAGATTTGTTGTATCATATCACATGAGTATAGAAATGATAAAAAAGACACAATTTTTTATTTCTTATAGCCTCAATATGCATTTTTTAATGTAAATATGTGGCACGGCCTAAATTGACCCTTATTTTTTTCCAGTCTTACTTGGCTTAAGACCCTTTTAAACTAATATGATATGTTATTTGTGACTTTTCTTTCCATTTAAAGTACATTCAATACATATGTAAGGATTATTTATAACCAAAAAGCTTCACAAATTTAAAATTGCTGGAAAATATTACATCTTCATGTAAGGCCCCCTTTCATTGAAAAACCTCAATTTTTAGGCCCAGGCTGATATAAATTTGACTTTTGAATAATTATGCTAACTCTGATAAATCAAATGAGTACTCTATTGCTTTTAGTACATAATAAATGATATATTAGGGCATTTAAAAAGTATTTTTTTGCAATATTTTAATTTTCAAAGCCCAAAATGTTGATAGTTGAAATTATTCAATTTTAACGTCAAAATTTAACACGCAAAGATGAGTATAGAATTTAACATATTGTCTATAATATATATCCTATTGTTACGAAACTTTGCAAGTAGTGTTATAATTTATTAAGCTTTGGTCATACCAAGTTTTTTTAAGATTTGTCAACTCTTTCTATCCTATTAGGTCCGAGACCACAATTGTCGTCCCTTGATTTTCGTTGTTCACGAATATAGTCCCTAGTGTTAACAGTGGGTTACTTGCCAATAATTTTTATACCTCTTCCAAATTTATTTCTCCATGTTTAATGCCTCAAATTGTAAGTAGGGGGGTGAAATTACACTGTAAAAAAATTTGGGTCCAAAATTTTACAGAAAAGTAGTGATTTGGTCCAGCTGAAAAAGGTTAAAAATTAGCACTTCGGAAGCTGTCAAAAGATTTCAAGACACCCTAAACACAAAATTGTCCATATTTTGAGTTAGAGGCGATGAAGTTTTCTATAATTTTGATATAATTTGTCCCAAAAGTAGTACAACACACTGTAAAAATTTCATTGAGAAAGCGCAGGTGGGAATTTTTTAATTTTCATTTATGTTCTAAAAGAAATGCACTACGAATTAATTGTGTTCTCGGACCTAAGAGGTGAAGTCTGTAAATATAGAATCTGTACTTTGGCATCTTCCCTAAATGATTTGGTGGTGTCAATTTGTCAAATAGCATGAAACTAAAGGATTTAAACTTTTATTTAATAGAATATCTGCAAAAATGACCAATTTTGGCATTTTATGGTCAAAATAGGCATTTCAAGGCTTTTTCAATACTGATGCATACATGGCATCCTGACTTTCTATCTGACAGGCTTTCATGTGTCAATACTTGTGTTTCTATGCCTTTATCTAGTTCTTTTACTTGTTTTTGAACTCAGAATCTACAGAAAAGAAGATTATCTCAGACAATATGTACAAAATGTGTTGTATAAATGACCCTTGTCTAACGCCCTGTTTGGATGAAGTCAAAAGTGGGGTTCTTGGTACATAAAATTTGAAGTCCACAATAAAGACCTCACTAAATTTGTATCAAAAGCACTTTACAATGTCTATTGTACCTGTTCCATCTCACATAATATCTTTCTTTTCTTCTGTAGGATAGCAAGTGGTTTAAATATAAGCCTGTTGAGACTAAAATTACAATCAAGTTTTTCATTAAAAAGGCAAAAATCTTTGTATCAGACCATACTGTCTGTAAGAAAAGTTAATTGCAAGAGCCTTTTTGTGCTCAGATTTGTTGTATCATATCACATGAGTATAGAAATGATAAAAAAGACACAATTTTTTATTTCTTATAGCCTCAATATGCATTTTTTAATGTAAATATGTGGCACGGCCTAAATTGACCCTTATTTTTTTCCAGTCTTACTTGGCTTAAGACCCTTTTAAACTAATATGATATGTTATTTGTGACTTTTCTTTCCATTTAAAGTACATTCAATACATATGTAAGGATTATTTATAACCAAAAAGCTTCACAAATTTAAAATTGCTGGAAAATATTACATCTTCATGTAAGGCCCCCTTTCATTGAAAAACCTCAATTTTTAGGCCCAGGCTGATATAAATTTGACTTTTGAATAATTATGCTAACTCTGATAAATCAAATGAGTACTCTATTGCTTTTAGTACATAATAAATGATATATTAGGGCATTTAAAAAGTATTTTTTTGCAATATTTTAATTTTCAAAGCCCAAAATGTTGATAGTTGAAATTATTCAATTTTAACGTCAAAATTTAACACGCAAAGATGAGTATAGAATTTAACATATTGTCTATAATATATATCCTATTGTTACGAAACTTTGCAAGTAGTGTTATAATTTATTAAGCTTTGGTCATACCAAGTTTTTTTAAGATTTGTCAACTCTTTCTATCCTATTAGGTCCGAGACCACAATTGTCGTCCCTTGATTTTCGTTGTTCACGAATATAGTCCCTAGTGTTAACAGTGGGTTACTTGCCAATAATTTTTATACCTCTTCCAAATTTATTTCTCCATGTTTAATGCCTCAAATTGTAAGTAGGGGGGTGAAATTACACTGTAAAAAAATTTGGGTCCAAAATTTTACAGAAAAGTAGTGATTTGGTCCAGCTGAAAAAGGTTAAAAATTAGCACTTCGGAAGCTGTCAAAAGATTTCAAGACACCCTAAACACAAAATTGTCCATATTTTGAGTTAGAGGCGATGAAGTTTTCTATAATTTTGATATAATTTGTCCCAAAAGTAGTACAACACACTGTAAAAATTTCATTGAGAAAGCGCAGGTGGGAATTTTTTAATTTTCATTTATGTTCTAAAAGAAATGCACTACGAATTAATTGTGTTCTCGGACCTAAGAGGTGAAGTCTGTAAATATAGAATCTGTACTTTGGCATCTTCCCTAAATGATTTGGTGGTGTCAATTTGTCAAATAGCATGAAACTAAAGGATTTAAACTTTTATTTAATAGAATATCTGCAAAAATGACCAATTTTGGCATTTTATGGTCAAAATAGGCATTTCAAGGCTTTTTCAATACTGATGCATACATGGCATCCTGACTTTCTATCTGACAGGCTTTCATGTGTCAATACTTGTGTTTCTATGCCTTTATCTAGTTCTTTTACTTGTTTTTGAACTCAGAATCTACAGAAAAGAAGATTATCTCAGACAATATGTACAAAATGTGTTGTATAAATGACCCTTGTCTAACGCCCTGTTTGGATGAAGTCAAAAGTGGGGTTCTTGGTACATAAAATTTGAAGTCCACAATAAAGACCTCACTAAATTTGTATCAAAAGCACTTTACAATGTCTATTGTACCTGTTCCATCTCACATAATATCTTTCTTTTCTTCTGTAGGATAGCAAGTGGTTTAAATATAAGCCTGTTGAGACTAAAATTACAATCAAGTTTTTCATTAAAAAGGCAAAAATCTTTGTATCAGACCATACTGTCTGTAAGAAAAGTTAATTGCAAGAGCCTTTTTGTGCTCAGATTTATTGTATCATATCACATGAGTATAGAAATGATAAAAAAGACACAATTTTTTATTTCTTATAGCCTCAATATGCATTTTTTAATGTAAATATGTGGCACGGCCTAAATTGACCCTTATTTTTTTCCAGTCTTACTTGGCTTAAGACCCTTTTAAACTAATATGATATGTTATTTGTGACTTTTCTTTCCATTTAAAGTACATTCAATACATATGTAAGGATTATTTATAACCAAAAAGCTTCACAAATTTAAAATTGCTGGAAAATATTACATCTTCATGTAAGGCCCCCTTTCATTGAAAAACCTCAATTTTTAGGCCCAGGCTGATATAAATTTGACTTTTGAATAATTATGCTAACTCTGATAAATCAAATGAGTACTCTATTGCTTTTAGTACATAATAAATGATATATTAGGGCATTTAAAAAGTATTTTTTTGCAATATTTTAATTTTCAAAGCCCAAAATGTTGATAGTTGAAATTATTCAATTTTAACGTCAAAATTTAACACGCAAAGATGAGTATAGAATTTAACATATTGTCTATAATATATATCCTATTGTTACGAAACTTTGCAAGTAGTGTTATAATTTATTAAGCTTTGGTCATACCAAGTTTTTTTAAGATTTGTCAACTCTTTCTATCCTATTAGGTCCGAGACCACAATTGTCGTCCCTTGATTTTCGTTGTTCACGAATATAGTCCCTAGTGTTAACAGTGGGTTACTTGCCAATAATTTTTATACCTCTTCCAAATTTATTTCTCCATGTTTAATGCCTCAAATTGTAAGTAGGGGGGTGAAATTACACTGTAAAAAAATTTGGGTCCAAAATTTTACAGAAAAGTAGTGATTTGGTCCAGCTGAAAAAGGTTAAAAATTAGCACTTCGGAAGCTGTCAAAAGATTTCAAGACACCCTAAACACAAAATTGTCCATATTTTGAGTTAGAGGCGATGAAGTTTTCTATAATTTTGATATAATTTGTCCCAAAAGTAGTACAACACACTGTAAAAATTTCATTGAGAAAGCGCAGGTGGGAATTTTTTAATTTTCATTTATGTTCTAAAAGAAATGCACTACGAATTAATTGTGTTCTCGGACCTAAGAGGTGAAGTCTGTAAATATAGAATCTGTACTTTGGCATCTTCCCTAAATGATTTGGTGGTGTCAATTTGTCAAATAGCATGAAACTAAAGGATTTAAACTTTTATTTAATAGAATATCTGCAAAAATGACCAATTTTGGCATTTTATGGTCAAAATAGGCATTTCAAGGCTTTTTCAATACTGATGCATACATGGCATCCTGACTTTCTATCTGACAGGCTTTCATGTGTCAATACTTGTGTTTCTATGCCTTTATCTAGTTCTTTTACTTGTTTTTGAACTCAGAATCTACAGAAAAGAAGATTATCTCAGACAATATGTACAAAATGTGTTGTATAAATGACCCTTGTCTAACGCCCTGTTTGGATGAAGTCAAAAGTGGGGTTCTTGGTACATAAAATTTGAAGTCCACAATAAAGACCTCACTAAATTTGTATCAAAAGCACTTTACAATGTCTATTGTACCTGTTCCATCTCACATAATATCTTTCTTTTCTTCTGTAGGATAGCAAGTGGTTTAAATATAAGCCTGTTGAGACTAAAATTACAATCAAGTTTTTCATTAAAAAGGCAAAAATCTTTGTATCAGACCATACTGTCTGTAAGAAAAGTTAATTGCAAGAGCCTTTTTGTGCTCAGATTTGTTGTATCATATCACATGAGTATAGAAATGATAAAAAAGACACAATTTTTTATTTCTTATAGCCTCAATATGCATTTTTTAATGTAAATATGTGGCACGGCCTAAATTGACCCTTATTTTTTTCCAGTCTTACTTGGCTTAAGACCCTTTTAAACTAATATGATATGTTATTTGTGACTTTTCTTTCCATTTAAAGTACATTCAATACATATGTAAGGATTATTTATAACCAAAAAGCTTCACAAATTTAAAATTGCTGGAAAATATTACATCTTCATGTAAGGCCCCCTTTCATTGAAAAACCTCAATTTTTAGGCCCAGGCTGATATAAATTTGACTTTTGAATAATTATGCTAACTCTGATAAATCAAATGAGTACTCTATTGCTTTTAGTACATAATAAATGATATATTAGGGCATTTAAAAAGTATTTTTTTGCAATATTTTAATTTTCAAAGCCCAAAATGTTGATAGTTGAAATTATTCAATTTTAACGTCAAAATTTAACACGCAAAGATGAGTATAGAATTTAACATATTGTCTATAATATATATCCTATTGTTACGAAACTTTGCAAGTAGTGTTATAATTTATTAAGCTTTGGTCATACCAAGTTTTTTTAAGATTTGTCAACTCTTTCTATCCTATTAGGTCCGAGACCACAATTGTCGTCCCTTGATTTTCGTTGTTCACGAATATAGTCCCTAGTGTTAACAGTGGGTTACTTGCCAATAATTTTTATACCTCTTCCAAATTTATTTCTCCATGTTTAATGCCTCAAATTGTAAGTAGGGGGGTGAAATTACACTGTAAAAAAATTTGGGTCCAAAATTTTACAGAAAAGTAGTGATTTGGTCCAGCTGAAAAAGGTTAAAAATTAGCACTTCGGAAGCTGTCAAAAGATTTCAAGACACCCTAAACACAAAATTGTCCATATTTTGAGTTAGAGGCGATGAAGTTTTCTATAATTTTGATATAATTTGTCCCAAAAGTAGTACAACACACTGTAAAAATTTCATTGAGAAAGCGCAGGTGGGAATTTTTTAATTTTCATTTATGTTCTAAAAGAAATGCACTACGAATTAATTGTGTTCTCGGACCTAAGAGGTGAAGTCTGTAAATATAGAATCTGTACTTTGGCATCTTCCCTAAATGATTTGGTGGTGTCAATTTGTCAAATAGCATGAAACTAAAGGATTTAAACTTTTATTTAATAGAATATCTGCAAAAATGACCAATTTTGGCATTTTATGGTCAAAATAGGCATTTCAAGGCTTTTTCAATACTGATGCATACATGGCATCCTGACTTTCTATCTGACAGGCTTTCATGTGTCAATACTTGTGTTTCTATGCCTTTATCTAGTTCTTTTACTTGTTTTTGAACTCAGAATCTACAGAAAAGAAGATTATCTCAGACAATATGTACAAAATGTGTTGTATAAATGACCCTTGTCTAACGCCCTGTTTGGATGAAGTCAAAAGTGGGGTTCTTGGTACATAAAATTTGAAGTCCACAATAAAGACCTCACTAAATTTGTATCAAAAGCACTTTACAATGTCTATTGTACCTGTTCCATCTCACATAATATCTTTCTTTTCTTCTGTAGGATAGCAAGTGGTTTAAATATAAGCCTGTTGAGACTAAAATTACAATCAAGTTTTTCATTAAAAAGGCAAAAATCTTTGTATCAGACCATACTGTCTGTAAGAAAAGTTAATTGCAAGAGCCTTTTTGTGCTCAGATTTGTTGTATCATATCACATGAGTATAGAAATGATAAAAAAGACACAATTTTTTATTTCTTATAGCCTCAATATGCATTTTTTAATGTAAATATGTGGCACGGCCTAAATTGACCCTTATTTTTTTCCAGTCTTACTTGGCTTAAGACCCTTTTAAACTAATATGATATGTTATTTGTGACTTTTCTTTCCATTTAAAGTACATTCAATACATATGTAAGGATTATTTATAACCAAAAAGCTTCACAAATTTAAAATTGCTGGAAAATATTACATCTTCATGTAAGGCCCCCTTTCATTGAAAAACCTCAATTTTTAGGCCCAGGCTGATATAAATTTGACTTTTGAATAATTATGCTAACTCTGATAAATCAAATGAGTACTCTATTGCTTTTAGTACATAATAAATGATATATTAGGGCATTTAAAAAGTATTTTTTTGCAATATTTTAATTTTCAAAGCCCAAAATGTTGATAGTTGAAATTATTCAATTTTAACGTCAAAATTTAACACGCAAAGATGAGTATAGAATTTAACATATTGTCTATAATATATATCCTATTGTTACGAAACTTTGCAAGTAGTGTTATAATTTATTAAGCTTTGGTCATACCAAGTTTTTTTAAGATTTGTCAACTCTTTCTATCCTATTAGGTCCGAGACCACAATTGTCGTCCCTTGATTTTCGTTGTTCACGAATATAGTCCCTAGTGTTAACAGTGGGTTACTTGCCAATAATTTTTATACCTCTTCCAAATTTATTTCTCCATGTTTAATGCCTCAAATTGTAAGTAGGGGGGTGAAATTACACTGTAAAAAAATTTGGGTCCAAAATTTTACAGAAAAGTAGTGATTTGGTCCAGCTGAAAAAGGTTAAAAATTAGCACTTCGGAAGCTGTCAAAAGATTTCAAGACACCCTAAACACAAAATTGTCCATATTTTGAGTTAGAGGCGATGAAGTTTTCTATAATTTTGATATAATTTGTCCCAAAAGTAGTACAACACACTGTAAAAATTTCATTGAGAAAGCGCAGGTGGGAATTTTTTAATTTTCATTTATGTTCTAAAAGAAATGCACTACGAATTAATTGTGTTCTCGGACCTAAGAGGTGAAGTCTGTAAATATAGAATCTGTACTTTGGCATCTTCCCTAAATGATTTGGTGGTGTCAATTTGTCAAATAGCATGAAACTAAAGGATTTAAACTTTTATTTAATAGAATATCTGCAAAAATGACCAATTTTGGCATTTTATGGTCAAAATAGGCATTTCAAGGCTTTTTCAATACTGATGCATACATGGCATCCTGACTTTCTATCTGACAGGCTTTCATGTGTCAATACTTGTGTTTCTATGCCTTTATCTAGTTCTTTTACTTGTTTTTGAACTCAGAATCTACAGAAAAGAAGATTATCTCAGACAATATGTACAAAATGTGTTGTATAAATGACCCTTGTCTAACGCCCTGTTTGGATGAAGTCAAAAGTGGGGTTCTTGGTACATAAAATTTGAAGTCCACAATAAAGACCTCACTAAATTTGTATCAAAAGCACTTTACAATGTCTATTGTACCTGTTCCATCTCACATAATATCTTTCTTTTCTTCTGTAGGATAGCAAGTGGTTTAAATATAAGCCTGTTGAGACTAAAATTACAATCAAGTTTTTCATTAAAAAGGCAAAAATCTTTGTATCAGACCATACTGTCTGTAAGAAAAGTTAATTGCAAGAGCCTTTTTGTGCTCAGATTTGTTGTATCATATCACATGAGTATAGAAATGATAAAAAAGACACAATTTTTTATTTCTTATAGCCTCAATATGCATTTTTTAATGTAAATATGTGGCACGGCCTAAATTGACCCTTATTTTTTTCCAGTCTTACTTGGCTTAAGACCCTTTTAAACTAATATGATATGTTATTTGTGACTTTTCTTTCCATTTAAAGTACATTCAATACATATGTAAGGATTATTTATAACCAAAAAGCTTCACAAATTTAAAATTGCTGGAAAATATTACATCTTCATGTAAGGCCCCCTTTCATTGAAAAACCTCAATTTTTAGGCCCAGGCTGATATAAATTTGACTTTTGAATAATTATGCTAACTCTGATAAATCAAATGAGTACTCTATTGCTTTTAGTACATAATAAATGATATATTAGGGCATTTAAAAAGTATTTTTTTGCAATATTTTAATTTTCAAAGCCCAAAATGTTGATAGTTGAAATTATTCAATTTTAACGTCAAAATTTAACACGCAAAGATGAGTATAGAATTTAACATATTGTCTATAATATATATCCTATTGTTACGAAACTTTGCAAGTAGTGTTATAATTTATTAAGCTTTGGTCATACCAAGTTTTTTTAAGATTTGTCAACTCTTTCTATCCTATTAGGTCCGAGACCACAATTGTCGTCCCTTGATTTTCGTTGTTCACGAATATAGTCCCTAGTGTTAACAGTGGGTTACTTGCCAATAATTTTTATACCTCTTCCAAATTTATTTCTCCATGTTTAATGCCTCAAATTGTAAGTAGGGGGGTGAAATTACACTGTAAAAAAATTTGGGTCCAAAATTTTACAGAAAAGTAGTGATTTGGTCCAGCTGAAAAAGGTTAAAAATTAGCACTTCGGAAGCTGTCAAAAGATTTCAAGACACCCTAAACACAAAATTGTCCATATTTTGAGTTAGAGGCGATGAAGTTTTCTATAATTTTGATATAATTTGTCCCAAAAGTAGTACAACACACTGTAAAAATTTCATTGAGAAAGCGCAGGTGGGAATTTTTTAATTTTCATTTATGTTCTAAAAGAAATGCACTACGAATTAATTGTGTTCTCGGACCTAAGAGGTGAAGTCTGTAAATATAGAATCTGTACTTTGGCATCTTCCCTAAATGATTTGGTGGTGTCAATTTGTCAAATAGCATGAAACTAAAGGATTTAAACTTTTATTTAATAGAATATCTGCAAAAATGACCAATTTTGGCATTTTATGGTCAAAATAGGCATTTCAAGGCTTTTTCAATACTGATGCATACATGGCATCCTGACTTTCTATCTGACAGGCTTTCATGTGTCAATACTTGTGTTTCTATGCCTTTATCTAGTTCTTTTACTTGTTTTTGAACTCAGAATCTACAGAAAAGAAGATTATCTCAGACAATATGTACAAAATGTGTTGTATAAATGACCCTTGTCTAACGCCCTGTTTGGATGAAGTCAAAAGTGGGGTTCTTGGTACATAAAATTTGAAGTCCACAATAAAGACCTCACTAAATTTGTATCAAAAGCACTTTACAATGTCTATTGTACCTGTTCCATCTCACATAATATCTTTCTTTTCTTCTGTAGGATAGCAAGTGGTTTAAATATAAGCCTGTTGAGACTAAAATTACAATCAAGTTTTTCATTAAAAAGGCAAAAATCTTTGTATCAGACCATACTGTCTGTAAGAAAAGTTAATTGCAAGAGCCTTTTTGTGCTCAGATTTGTTGTATCATATCACATGAGTATAGAAATGATAAAAAAGACACAATTTTTTATTTCTTATAGCCTCAATATGCATTTTTTAATGTAAATATGTGGCACGGCCTAAATTGACCCTTATTTTTTTCCAGTCTTACTTGGCTTAAGACCCTTTTAAACTAATATGATATGTTATTTGTGACTTTTCTTTCCATTTAAAGTACATTCAATACATATGTAAGGATTATTTATAACCAAAAAGCTTCACAAATTTAAAATTGCTGGAAAATATTACATCTTCATGTAAGGCCCCCTTTCATTGAAAAACCTCAATTTTTAGGCCCAGGCTGATATAAATTTGACTTTTGAATAATTATGCTAACTCTGATAAATCAAATGAGTACTCTATTGCTTTTAGTACATAATAAATGATATATTAGGGCATTTAAAAAGTATTTTTTTGCAATATTTTAATTTTCAAAGCCCAAAATGTTGATAGTTGAAATTATTCAATTTTAACGTCAAAATTTAACACGCAAAGATGAGTATAGAATTTAACATATTGTCTATAATATATATCCTATTGTTACGAAACTTTGCAAGTAGTGTTATAATTTATTAAGCTTTGGTCATACCAAGTTTTTTTAAGATTTGTCAACTCTTTCTATCCTATTAGGTCCGAGACCACAATTGTCGTCCCTTGATTTTCGTTGTTCACGAATATAGTCCCTAGTGTTAACAGTGGGTTACTTGCCAATAATTTTTATACCTCTTCCAAATTTATTTCTCCATGTTTAATGCCTCAAATTGTAAGTAGGGGGGTGAAATTACACTGTAAAAAAATTTGGGTCCAAAATTTTACAGAAAAGTAGTGATTTGGTCCAGCTGAAAAAGGTTAAAAATTAGCACTTCGGAAGCTGTCAAAAGATTTCAAGACACCCTAAACACAAAATTGTCCATATTTTGAGTTAGAGGCGATGAAGTTTTCTATAATTTTGATATAATTTGTCCCAAAAGTAGTACAACACACTGTAAAAATTTCATTGAGAAAGCGCAGGTGGGAATTTTTTAATTTTCATTTATGTTCTAAAAGAAATGCACTACGAATTAATTGTGTTCTCGGACCTAAGAGGTGAAGTCTGTAAATATAGAATCTGTACTTTGGCATCTTCCCTAAATGATTTGGTGGTGTCAATTTGTCAAATAGCATGAAACTAAAGGATTTAAACTTTTATTTAATAGAATATCTGCAAAAATGACCAATTTTGGCATTTTATGGTCAAAATAGGCATTTCAAGGCTTTTTCAATACTGATGCATACATGGCATCCTGACTTTCTATCTGACAGGCTTTCATGTGTCAATACTTGTGTTTCTATGCCTTTATCTAGTTCTTTTACTTGTTTTTGAACTCAGAATCTACAGAAAAGAAGATTATCTCAGACAATATGTACAAAATGTGTTGTATAAATGACCCTTGTCTAACGCCCTGTTTGGATGAAGTCAAAAGTGGGGTTCTTGGTACATAAAATTTGAAGTCCACAATAAAGACCTCACTAAATTTGTATCAAAAGCACTTTACAATGTCTATTGTACCTGTTCCATCTCACATAATATCTTTCTTTTCTTCTGTAGGATAGCAAGTGGTTTAAATATAAGCCTGTTGAGACTAAAATTACAATCAAGTTTTTCATTAAAAAGGCAAAAATCTTTGTATCAGACCATACTGTCTGTAAGAAAAGTTAATTGCAAGAGCCTTTTTGTGCTCAGATTTGTTGTATCATATCACATGAGTATAGAAATGATAAAAAAGACACAATTTTTTATTTCTTATAGCCTCAATATGCATTTTTTAATGTAAATATGTGGCACGGCCTAAATTGACCCTTATTTTTTTCCAGTCTTACTTGGCTTAAGACCCTTTTAAACTAATATGATATGTTATTTGTGACTTTTCTTTCCATTTAAAGTACATTCAATACATATGTAAGGATTATTTATAACCAAAAAGCTTCACAAATTTAAAATTGCTGGAAAATATTACATCTTCATGTAAGGCCCCCTTTCATTGAAAAACCTCAATTTTTAGGCCCAGGCTGATATAAATTTGACTTTTGAATAATTATGCTAACTCTGATAAATCAAATGAGTACTCTATTGCTTTTAGTACATAATAAATGATATATTAGGGCATTTAAAAAGTATTTTTTTGCAATATTTTAATTTTCAAAGCCCAAAATGTTGATAGTTGAAATTATTCAATTTTAACGTCAAAATTTAACACGCAAAGATGAGTATAGAATTTAACATATTGTCTATAATATATATCCTATTGTTACGAAACTTTGCAAGTAGTGTTATAATTTATTAAGCTTTGGTCATACCAAGTTTTTTTAAGATTTGTCAACTCTTTCTATCCTATTAGGTCCGAGACCACAATTGTCGTCCCTTGATTTTCGTTGTTCACGAATATAGTCCCTAGTGTTAACAGTGGGTTACTTGCCAATAATTTTTATACCTCTTCCAAATTTATTTCTCCATGTTTAATGCCTCAAATTGTAAGTAGGGGGGTGAAATTACACTGTAAAAAAATTTGGGTCCAAAATTTTACAGAAAAGTAGTGATTTGGTCCAGCTGAAAAAGGTTAAAAATTAGCACTTCGGAAGCTGTCAAAAGATTTCAAGACACCCTAAACACAAAATTGTCCATATTTTGAGTTAGAGGCGATGAAGTTTTCTATAATTTTGATATAATTTGTCCCAAAAGTAGTACAACACACTGTAAAAATTTCATTGAGAAAGCGCAGGTGGGAATTTTTTAATTTTCATTTATGTTCTAAAAGAAATGCACTACGAATTAATTGTGTTCTCGGACCTAAGAGGTGAAGTCTGTAAATATAGAATCTGTACTTTGGCATCTTCCCTAAATGATTTGGTGGTGTCAATTTGTCAAATAGCATGAAACTAAAGGATTTAAACTTTTATTTAATAGAATATCTGCAAAAATGACCAATTTTGGCATTTTATGGTCAAAATAGGCATTTCAAGGCTTTTTCAATACTGATGCATACATGGCATCCTGACTTTCTATCTGACAGGCTTTCATGTGTCAATACTTGTGTTTCTATGCCTTTATCTAGTTCTTTTACTTGTTTTTGAACTCAGAATCTACAGAAAAGAAGATTATCTCAGACAATATGTACAAAATGTGTTGTATAAATGACCCTTGTCTAACGCCCTGTTTGGATGAAGTCAAAAGTGGGGTTCTTGGTACATAAAATTTGAAGTCCACAATAAAGACCTCACTAAATTTGTATCAAAAGCACTTTACAATGTCTATTGTACCTGTTCCATCTCACATAATATCTTTCTTTTCTTCTGTAGGATAGCAAGTGGTTTAAATATAAGCCTGTTGAGACTAAAATTACAATCAAGTTTTTCATTAAAAAGGCAAAAATCTTTGTATCAGACCATACTGTCTGTAAGAAAAGTTAATTGCAAGAGCCTTTTTGTGCTCAGATTTGTTGTATCATATCACATGAGTATAGAAATGATAAAAAAGACACAATTTTTTATTTCTTATAGCCTCAATATGCATTTTTTAATGTAAATATGTGGCACGGCCTAAATTGACCCTTATTTTTTTCCAGTCTTACTTGGCTTAAGACCCTTTTAAACTAATATGATATGTTATTTGTGACTTTTCTTTCCATTTAAAGTACATTCAATACATATGTAAGGATTATTTATAACCAAAAAGCTTCACAAATTTAAAATTGCTGGAAAATATTACATCTTCATGTAAGGCCCCCTTTCATTGAAAAACCTCAATTTTTAGGCCCAGGCTGATATAAATTTGACTTTTGAATAATTATGCTAACTCTGATAAATCAAATGAGTACTCTATTGCTTTTAGTACATAATAAATGATATATTAGGGCATTTAAAAAGTATTTTTTTGCAATATTTTAATTTTCAAAGCCCAAAATGTTGATAGTTGAAATTATTCAATTTTAACGTCAAAATTTAACACGCAAAGATGAGTATAGAATTTAACATATTGTCTATAATATATATCCTATTGTTACGAAACTTTGCAAGTAGTGTTATAATTTATTAAGCTTTGGTCATACCAAGTTTTTTTAAGATTTGTCAACTCTTTCTATCCTATTAGGTCCGAGACCACAATTGTCGTCCCTTGATTTTCGTTGTTCACGAATATAGTCCCTAGTGTTAACAGTGGGTTACTTGCCAATAATTTTTATACCTCTTCCAAATTTATTTCTCCATGTTTAATGCCTCAAATTGTAAGTAGGGGGGTGAAATTACACTGTAAAAAAATTTGGGTCCAAAATTTTACAGAAAAGTAGTGATTTGGTCCAGCTGAAAAAGGTTAAAAATTAGCACTTCGGAAGCTGTCAAAAGATTTCAAGACACCCTAAACACAAAATTGTCCATATTTTGAGTTAGAGGCGATGAAGTTTTCTATAATTTTGATATAATTTGTCCCAAAAGTAGTACAACACACTGTAAAAATTTCATTGAGAAAGCGCAGGTGGGAATTTTTTAATTTTCATTTATGTTCTAAAAGAAATGCACTACGAATTAATTGTGTTCTCGGACCTAAGAGGTGAAGTCTGTAAATATAGAATCTGTACTTTGGCATCTTCCCTAAATGATTTGGTGGTGTCAATTTGTCAAATAGCATGAAACTAAAGGATTTAAACTTTTATTTAATAGAATATCTGCAAAAATGACCAATTTTGGCATTTTATGGTCAAAATAGGCATTTCAAGGCTTTTTCAATACTGATGCATACATGGCATCCTGACTTTCTATCTGACAGGCTTTCATGTGTCAATACTTGTGTTTCTATGCCTTTATCTAGTTCTTTTACTTGTTTTTGAACTCAGAATCTACAGAAAAGAAGATTATCTCAGACAATATGTACAAAATGTGTTGTATAAATGACCCTTGTCTAACGCCCTGTTTGGATGAAGTCAAAAGTGGGGTTCTTGGTACATAAAATTTGAAGTCCACAATAAAGACCTCACTAAATTTGTATCAAAAGCACTTTACAATGTCTATTGTACCTGTTCCATCTCACATAATATCTTTCTTTTCTTCTGTAGGATAGCAAGTGGTTTAAATATAAGCCTGTTGAGACTAAAATTACAATCAAGTTTTTCATTAAAAAGGCAAAAATCTTTGTATCAGACCATACTGTCTGTAAGAAAAGTTAATTGCAAGAGCCTTTTTGTGCTCAGATTTGTTGTATCATATCACATGAGTATAGAAATGATAAAAAAGACACAATTTTTTATTTCTTATAGCCTCAATATGCATTTTTTAATGTAAATATGTGGCACGGCCTAAATTGACCCTTATTTTTTTCCAGTCTTACTTGGCTTAAGACCCTTTTAAACTAATATGATATGTTATTTGTGACTTTTCTTTCCATTTAAAGTACATTCAATACATATGTAAGGATTATTTATAACCAAAAAGCTTCACAAATTTAAAATTGCTGGAAAATATTACATCTTCATGTAAGGCCCCCTTTCATTGAAAAACCTCAATTTTTAGGCCCAGGCTGATATAAATTTGACTTTTGAATAATTATGCTAACTCTGATAAATCAAATGAGTACTCTATTGCTTTTAGTACATAATAAATGATATATTAGGGCATTTAAAAAGTATTTTTTTGCAATATTTTAATTTTCAAAGCCCAAAATGTTGATAGTTGAAATTATTCAATTTTAACGTCAAAATTTAACACGCAAAGATGAGTATAGAATTTAACATATTGTCTATAATATATATCCTATTGTTACGAAACTTTGCAAGTAGTGTTATAATTTATTAAGCTTTGGTCATACCAAGTTTTTTTAAGATTTGTCAACTCTTTCTATCCTATTAGGTCCGAGACCACAATTGTCGTCCCTTGATTTTCGTTGTTCACGAATATAGTCCCTAGTGTTAACAGTGGGTTACTTGCCAATAATTTTTATACCTCTTCCAAATTTATTTCTCCATGTTTAATGCCTCAAATTGTAAGTAGGGGGGTGAAATTACACTGTAAAAAAATTTGGGTCCAAAATTTTACAGAAAAGTAGTGATTTGGTCCAGCTGAAAAAGGTTAAAAATTAGCACTTCGGAAGCTGTCAAAAGATTTCAAGACACCCTAAACACAAAATTGTCCATATTTTGAGTTAGAGGCGATGAAGTTTTCTATAATTTTGATATAATTTGTCCCAAAAGTAGTACAACACACTGTAAAAATTTCATTGAGAAAGCGCAGGTGGGAATTTTTTAATTTTCATTTATGTTCTAAAAGAAATGCACTACGAATTAATTGTGTTCTCGGACCTAAGAGGTGAAGTCTGTAAATATAGAATCTGTACTTTGGCATCTTCCCTAAATGATTTGGTGGTGTCAATTTGTCAAATAGCATGAAACTAAAGGATTTAAACTTTTATTTAATAGAATATCTGCAAAAATGACCAATTTTGGCATTTTATGGTCAAAATAGGCATTTCAAGGCTTTTTCAATACTGATGCATACATGGCATCCTGACTTTCTATCTGACAGGCTTTCATGTGTCAATACTTGTGTTTCTATGCCTTTATCTAGTTCTTTTACTTGTTTTTGAACTCAGAATCTACAGAAAAGAAGATTATCTCAGACAATATGTACAAAATGTGTTGTATAAATGACCCTTGTCTAACGCCCTGTTTGGATGAAGTCAAAAGTGGGGTTCTTGGTACATAAAATTTGAAGTCCACAATAAAGACCTCACTAAATTTGTATCAAAAGCACTTTACAATGTCTATTGTACCTGTTCCATCTCACATAATATCTTTCTTTTCTTCTGTAGGATAGCAAGTGGTTTAAATATAAGCCTGTTGAGACTAAAATTACAATCAAGTTTTTCATTAAAAAGGCAAAAATCTTTGTATCAGACCATACTGTCTGTAAGAAAAGTTAATTGCAAGAGCCTTTTTGTGCTCAGATTTGTTGTATCATATCACATGAGTATAGAAATGATAAAAAAGACACAATTTTTTATTTCTTATAGCCTCAATATGCATTTTTTAATGTAAATATGTGGCACGGCCTAAATTGACCCTTATTTTTTTCCAGTCTTACTTGGCTTAAGACCCTTTTAAACTAATATGATATGTTATTTGTGACTTTTCTTTCCATTTAAAGTACATTCAATACATATGTAAGGATTATTTATAACCAAAAAGCTTCACAAATTTAAAATTGCTGGAAAATATTACATCTTCATGTAAGGCCCCCTTTCATTGAAAAACCTCAATTTTTAGGCCCAGGCTGATATAAATTTGACTTTTGAATAATTATGCTAACTCTGATAAATCAAATGAGTACTCTATTGCTTTTAGTACATAATAAATGATATATTAGGGCATTTAAAAAGTATTTTTTTGCAATATTTTAATTTTCAAAGCCCAAAATGTTGATAGTTGAAATTATTCAATTTTAACGTCAAAATTTAACACGCAAAGATGAGTATAGAATTTAACATATTGTCTATAATATATATCCTATTGTTACGAAACTTTGCAAGTAGTGTTATAATTTATTAAGCTTTGGTCATACCAAGTTTTTTTAAGATTTGTCAACTCTTTCTATCCTATTAGGTCCGAGACCACAATTGTCGTCCCTTGATTTTCGTTGTTCACGAATATAGTCCCTAGTGTTAACAGTGGGTTACTTGCCAATAATTTTTATACCTCTTCCAAATTTATTTCTCCATGTTTAATGCCTCAAATTGTAAGTAGGGGGGTGAAATTACACTGTAAAAAAATTTGGGTCCAAAATTTTACAGAAAAGTAGTGATTTGGTCCAGCTGAAAAAGGTTAAAAATTAGCACTTCGGAAGCTGTCAAAAGATTTCAAGACACCCTAAACACAAAATTGTCCATATTTTGAGTTAGAGGCGATGAAGTTTTCTATAATTTTGATATAATTTGTCCCAAAAGTAGTACAACACACTGTAAAAATTTCATTGAGAAAGCGCAGGTGGGAATTTTTTAATTTTCATTTATGTTCTAAAAGAAATGCACTACGAATTAATTGTGTTCTCGGACCTAAGAGGTGAAGTCTGTAAATATAGAATCTGTACTTTGGCATCTTCCCTAAATGATTTGGTGGTGTCAATTTGTCAAATAGCATGAAACTAAAGGATTTAAACTTTTATTTAATAGAATATCTGCAAAAATGACCAATTTTGGCATTTTATGGTCAAAATAGGCATTTCAAGGCTTTTTCAATACTGATGCATACATGGCATCCTGACTTTCTATCTGACAGGCTTTCATGTGTCAATACTTGTGTTTCTATGCCTTTATCTAGTTCTTTTACTTGTTTTTGAACTCAGAATCTACAGAAAAGAAGATTATCTCAGACAATATGTACAAAATGTGTTGTATAAATGACCCTTGTCTAACGCCCTGTTTGGATGAAGTCAAAAGTGGGGTTCTTGGTACATAAAATTTGAAGTCCACAATAAAGACCTCACTAAATTTGTATCAAAAGCACTTTACAATGTCTATTGTACCTGTTCCATCTCACATAATATCTTTCTTTTCTTCTGTAGGATAGCAAGTGGTTTAAATATAAGCCTGTTGAGACTAAAATTACAATCAAGTTTTTCATTAAAAAGGCAAAAATCTTTGTATCAGACCATACTGTCTGTAAGAAAAGTTAATTGCAAGAGCCTTTTTGTGCTCAGATTTGTTGTATCATATCACATGAGTATAGAAATGATAAAAAAGACACAATTTTTTATTTCTTATAGCCTCAATATGCATTTTTTAATGTAAATATGTGGCACGGCCTAAATTGACCCTTATTTTTTTCCAGTCTTACTTGGCTTAAGACCCTTTTAAACTAATATGATATGTTATTTGTGACTTTTCTTTCCATTTAAAGTACATTCAATACATATGTAAGGATTATTTATAACCAAAAAGCTTCACAAATTTAAAATTGCTGGAAAATATTACATCTTCATGTAAGGCCCCCTTTCATTGAAAAACCTCAATTTTTAGGCCCAGGCTGATATAAATTTGACTTTTGAATAATTATGCTAACTCTGATAAATCAAATGAGTACTCTATTGCTTTTAGTACATAATAAATGATATATTAGGGCATTTAAAAAGTATTTTTTTGCAATATTTGAATTTTCAAAGCCCAAAATGTTGATAGTTGAAATTATTCAATTTTAACGTCAAAATTTAACACGCAAAGATGAGTATAGAATTTAACATATTGTCTATAATATATATCCTATTGTTACGAAACTTTGCAAGTAGTGTTATAATTTATTAAGCTTTGGTCATACCAAGTTTTTTTAAGATTTGTCAACTCTTTCTATCCTATTAGGTCCGAGACCACAATTGTCGTCCCTTGATTTTCGTTGTTCACGAATATAGTCCCTAGTGTTAACAGTGGGTTACTTGCCAATAATTTTTATACCTCTTCCAAATTTATTTCTCCATGTTTAATGCCTCAAATTGTAAGTAGGGGGGTGAAATTACACTGTAAAAAAATTTGGGTCCAAAATTTTACAGAAAAGTAGTGATTTGGTCCAGCTGAAAAAGGTTAAAAATTAGCACTTCGGAAGCTGTCAAAAGATTTCAAGACACCCTAAACACAAAATTGTCCATATTTTGAGTTAGAGGCGATGAAGTTTTCTATAATTTTGATATAATTTGTCCCAAAAGTAGTACAACACACTGTAAAAATTTCATTGAGAAAGCGCAGGTGGGAATTTTTTAATTTTCATTTATGTTCTAAAAGAAATGCACTACGAATTAATTGTGTTCTCGGACCTAAGAGGTGAAGTCTGTAAATATAGAATCTGTACTTTGGCATCTTCCCTAAATGATTTGGTGGTGTCAATTTGTCAAATAGCATGAAACTAAAGGATTTAAACTTTTATTTAATAGAATATCTGCAAAAATGACCAATTTTGGCATTTTATGGTCAAAATAGGCATTTCAAGGCTTTTTCAATACTGATGCATACATGGCATCCTGACTTTCTATCTGACAGGCTTTCATGTGTCAATACTTGTGTTTCTATGCCTTTATCTAGTTCTTTTACTTGTTTTTGAACTCAGAATCTACAGAAAAGAAGATTATCTCAGACAATATGTACAAAATGTGTTGTATAAATGACCCTTGTCTAACGCCCTGTTTGGATGAAGTCAAAAGTGGGGTTCTTGGTACATAAAATTTGAAGTCCACAATAAAGACCTCACTAAATTTGTATCAAAAGCACTTTACAATGTCTATTGTACCTGTTCCATCTCACATAATATCTTTCTTTTCTTCTGTAGGATAGCAAGTGGTTTAAATATAAGCCTGTTGAGACTAAAATTACAATCAAGTTTTTCATTAAAAAGGCAAAAATCTTTGTATCAGACCATACTGTCTGTAAGAAAAGTTAATTGCAAGAGCCTTTTTGTGCTCAGATTTGTTGTATCATATCACATGAGTATAGAAATGATAAAAAAGACACAATTTTTTATTTCTTATAGCCTCAATATGCATTTTTTAATGTAAATATGTGGCACGGCCTAAATTGACCCTTATTTTTTTCCAGTCTTACTTGGCTTAAGACCCTTTTAAACTAATATGATATGTTATTTGTGACTTTTCTTTCCATTTAAAGTACATTCAATACATATGTAAGGATTATTTATAACCAAAAAGCTTCACAAATTTAAAATTGCTGGAAAATATTACATCTTCATGTAAGGCCCCCTTTCATTGAAAAACCTCAATTTTTAGGCCCAGGCTGATATAAATTTGACTTTTGAATAATTATGCTAACTCTGATAAATCAAATGAGTACTCTATTGCTTTTAGTACATAATAAATGATATATTAGGGCATTTAAAAAGTATTTTTTTGCAATATTTTAATTTTCAAAGCCCAAAATGTTGATAGTTGAAATTATTCAATTTTAACGTCAAAATTTAACACGCAAAGATGAGTATAGAATTTAACATATTGTCTATAATATATATCCTATTGTTACGAAACTTTGCAAGTAGTGTTATAATTTATTAAGCTTTGGTCATACCAAGTTTTTTTAAGATTTGTCAACTCTTTCTATCCTATTAGGTCCGAGACCACAATTGTCGTCCCTTGATTTTCGTTGTTCACGAATATAGTCCCTAGTGTTAACAGTGGGTTACTTGCCAATAATTTTTATACCTCTTCCAAATTTATTTCTCCATGTTTAATGCCTCAAATTGTAAGTAGGGGGGTGAAATTACACTGTAAAAAAATTTGGGTCCAAAATTTTACAGAAAAGTAGTGATTTGGTCCAGCTGAAAAAGGTTAAAAATTAGCACTTCGGAAGCTGTCAAAAGATTTCAAGACACCCTAAACACAAAATTGTCCATATTTTGAGTTAGAGGCGATGAAGTTTTCTATAATTTTGATATAATTTGTCCCAAAAGTAGTACAACACACTGTAAAAATTTCATTGAGAAAGCGCAGGTGGGAATTTTTTAATTTTCATTTATGTTCTAAAAGAAATGCACTACGAATTAATTGTGTTCTCGGACCTAAGAGGTGAAGTCTGTAAATATAGAATCTGTACTTTGGCATCTTCCCTAAATGATTTGGTGGTGTCAATTTGTCAAATAGCATGAAACTAAAGGATTTAAACTTTTATTTAATAGAATATCTGCAAAAATGACCAATTTTGGCATTTTATGGTCAAAATAGGCATTTCAAGGCTTTTTCAATACTGATGCATACATGGCATCCTGACTTTCTATCTGACAGGCTTTCATGTGTCAATACTTGTGTTTCTATGCCTTTATCTAGTTCTTTTACTTGTTTTTGAACTCAGAATCTACAGAAAAGAAGATTATCTCAGACAATATGTACAAAATGTGTTGTATAAATGACCCTTGTCTAACGCCCTGTTTGGATGAAGTCAAAAGTGGGGTTCTTGGTACATAAAATTTGAAGTCCACAATAAAGACCTCACTAAATTTGTATCAAAAGCACTTTACAATGTCTATTGTACCTGTTCCATCTCACATAATATCTTTCTTTTCTTCTGTAGGATAGCAAGTGGTTTAAATATAAGCCTGTTGAGACTAAAATTACAGTCAAGTTTTTCATTAAAAAGGCAAAAATCTTTGTATCAGACCATACTGTCTGTAAGAAAAGTTAATTGCAAGAGCCTTTTTGTGCTCAGATTTGTTGTATCATATCACATGAGTATAGAAATGATAAAAAAGACACAATTTTTTATTTCTTATAGCCTCAAATATGCATTTTTTAATGTAAATATGTGGCACGGCCTAAATTGACCCTTATTTTTTTCCAGTCTTACTTGGCTTAAGACCCTTTTAAACTAATATGATATGTTATTTGTGACTTTTCTTTCCATTTAAAGTACATTCAATACATATGTAAGGATTATTTATAACCAAAAAGCTTCACAAATTTAAAATTGCTGGAAAATATTACATCTTCATGTAAGGCCCCCTTTCATTGAAAAACCTCAATTTTTAGGCCCAGGCTGATATAAATTTGACTTTTGAATAATTATGCTAACTCTGATAAATCAAATGAGTACTCTATTGCTTTTAGTACATAATAAATGATATATTAGGGCATTTAAAAAGTATTTTTTTGCAATATTTTAATTTTCAAAGCCCAAAATGTTGATAGTTGAAATTATTCAATTTTAACGTCAAAATTTAACACGCAAAGATGAGTATAGAATTTAACATATTGTCTATAATATATATCCTATTGTTACGAAACTTTGCAAGTAGTGTTATAATTTATTAAGCTTTGGTCATACCAAGTTTTTTTAAGATTTGTCAACTCTTTCTATCCTATTAGGTCCGAGACCACAATTGTCGTCCCTTGATTTTCGTTGTTCACGAATATAGTCCCTAGTGTTAACAGTGGGTTACTTGCCAATAATTTTTATACCTCTTCCAAATTTATTTCTCCATGTTTAATGCCTCAAATTGTAAGTAGGGGGGTGAAATTACACTGTAAAAAAATTTGGGTCCAAAATTTTACAGAAAAGTAGTGATTTGGTCCAGCTGAAAAAGGTTAAAAATTAGCACTTCGGAAGCTGTCAAAAGATTTCAAGACACCCTAAACACAAAATTGTCCATATTTTGAGTTAGAGGCGATGAAGTTTTCTATAATTTTGATATAATTTGTCCCAAAAGTAGTACAACACACTGTAAAAATTTCATTGAGAAAGCGCAGGTGGGAATTTTTTAATTTTCATTTATGTTCTAAAAGAAATGCACTACGAATTAATTGTGTTCTCGGACCTAAGAGGTGAAGTCTGTAAATATAGAATCTGTACTTTGGCATCTTCCCTAAATGATTTGGTGGTGTCAATTTGTCAAATAGCATGAAACTAAAGGATTTAAACTTTTATTTAATAGAATATCTGCAAAAATGACCAATTTTGGCATTTTATGGTCAAAATAGGCATTTCAAGGCTTTTTCAATACTGATGCATACATGGCATCCTGACTTTCTATCTGACAGGCTTTCATGTGTCAATACTTGTGTTTCTATGCCTTTATCTAGTTCTTTTACTTGTTTTTGAACTCAGAATCTACAGAAAAGAAGATTATCTCAGACAATATGTACAAAATGTGTTGTATAAATGACCCTTGTCTAACGCCCTGTTTGGATGAAGTCAAAAGTGGGGTTCTTGGTACATAAAATTTGAAGTCCACAATAAAGACCTCACTAAATTTGTATCAAAAGCACTTTACAATGTCTATTGTACCTGTTCCATCTCACATAATATCTTTCTTTTCTTCTGTAGGATAGCAAGTGGTTTAAATATAAGCCTGTTGAGACTAAAATTACAGTCAAGTTTTTCATTAAAAAGGCAAAAATCTTTGTATCAGACCATACTGTCTGTAAGAAAAGTTAATTGCAAGAGCCTTTTTGTGCTCAGATTTGTTGTATCATATCACATGAGTATAGAAATGATAAAAAAGACACAATTTTTTATTTCTTATAGCCTCAAATATGCATTTTTTAATGTAAATATGTGGCACGGCCTAAATTGACCCTTATTTTTTTCCAGTCTTACTTGGCTTAAGACCCTTTTAAACTAATATGATATGTTATTTGTGACTTTTCTTTCCATTTAAAGTACATTCAATACATATGTAAGGATTATTTATAACCAAAAAGCTTCACAAATTTAAAATTGCTGGAAAATATTACATCTTCATGTAAGGCCCCCTTTCATTGAAAAACCTCAATTTTTAGGCCCAGGCTGATATAAATTTGACTTTTGAATAATTATGCTAACTCTGATAAATCAAATGAGTACTCTATTGCTTTTAGTACATAATAAATGATATATTAGGGCATTTAAAAAGTATTTTTTTGCAATATTTTAATTTTCAAAGCCCAAAATGTTGATAGTTGAAATTATTCAATTTTAACGTCAAAATTTAACACGCAAAGATGAGTATAGAATTTAACATATTGTCTATAATATATATCCTATTGTTACGAAACTTTGCAAGTAGTGTTATAATTTATTAAGCTTTGGTCATACCAAGTTTTTTTAAGATTTGTCAACTCTTTCTATCCTATTAGGTCCGAGACCACAATTGTCGTCCCTTGATTTTCGTTGTTCACGAATATAGTCCCTAGTGTTAACAGTGGGTTACTTGCCAATAATTTTTATACCTCTTCCAAATTTATTTCTCCATGTTTAATGCCTCAAATTGTAAGTAGGGGGGTGAAATTACACTGTAAAAAAATTTGGGTCCAAAATTTTACAGAAAAGTAGTGATTTGGTCCAGCTGAAAAAGGTTAAAAATTAGCACTTCGGAAGCTGTCAAAAGATTTCAAGACACCCTAAACACAAAATTGTCCATATTTTGAGTTAGAGGCGATGAAGTTTTCTATAATTTTGATATAATTTGTCCCAAAAGTAGTACAACACACTGTAAAAATTTCATTGAGAAAGCGCAGGTGGGAATTTTTTAATTTTCATTTATGTTCTAAAAGAAATGCACTACGAATTAATTGTGTTCTCGGACCTAAGAGGTGAAGTCTGTAAATATAGAATCTGTACTTTGGCATCTTCCCTAAATGATTTGGTGGTGTCAATTTGTCAAATAGCATGAAACTAAAGGATTTAAACTTTTATTTAATAGAATATCTGCAAAAATGACCAATTTTGGCATTTTATGGTCAAAATAGGCATTTCAAGGCTTTTTCAATACTGATGCATACATGGCATCCTGACTTTCTATCTGACAGGCTTTCATGTGTCAATACTTGTGTTTCTATGCCTTTATCTAGTTCTTTTACTTGTTTTTGAACTCAGAATCTACAGAAAAGAAGATTATCTCAGACAATATGTACAAAATGTGTTGTATAAATGACCCTTGTCTAACGCCCTGTTTGGATGAAGTCAAAAGTGGGGTTCTTGGTACATAAAATTTGAAGTCCACAATAAAGACCTCACTAAATTTGTATCAAAAGCACTTTACAATGTCTATTGTACCTGTTCCATCTCACATAATATCTTTCTTTTCTTCTGTAGGATAGCAAGTGGTTTAAATATAAGCCTGTTGAGACTAAAATTACAATCAAGTTTTTCATTAAAAAGGCAAAAATCTTTGTATCAGACCATACTGTCTGTAAGAAAAGTTAATTGCAAGAGCCTTTTTGTGCTCAGATTTGTTGTATCATATCACATGAGTATAGAAATGATAAAAAAGACACAATTTTTTATTTCTTATAGCCTCAATATGCATTTTTTAATGTAAATATGTGGCACGGCCTAAATTGACCCTTATTTTTTTCCAGTCTTACTTGGCTTAAGACCCTTTTAAACTAATATGATATGTTATTTGTGACTTTTCTTTCCATTTAAAGTACATTCAATACATATGTAAGGATTATTTATAACCAAAAAGCTTCACAAATTTAAAATTGCTGGAAAATATTACATCTTCATGTAAGGCCCCCTTTCATTGAAAAACCTCAATTTTTAGGCCCAGGCTGATATAAATTTGACTTTTGAATAATTATGCTAACTCTGATAAATCAAATGAGTACTCTATTGCTTTTAGTACATAATAAATGATATATTAGGGCATTTAAAAAGTATTTTTTTGCAATATTTTAATTTTCAAAGCCCAAAATGTTGATAGTTGAAATTATTCAATTTTAACGTCAAAATTTAACACGCAAAGATGAGTATAGAATTTAACATATTGTCTATAATATATATCCTATTGTTACGAAACTTTGCAAGTAGTGTTATAATTTATTAAGCTTTGGTCATACCAAGTTTTTTTAAGATTTGTCAACTCTTTCTATCCTATTAGGTCCGAGACCACAATTGTCGTCCCTTGATTTTCGTTGTTCACGAATATAGTCCCTAGTGTTAACAGTGGGTTACTTGCCAATAATTTTTATACCTCTTCCAAATTTATTTCTCCATGTTTAATGCCTCAAATTGTAAGTAGGGGGGTGAAATTACACTGTAAAAAAATTTGGGTCCAAAATTTTACAGAAAAGTAGTGATTTGGTCCAGCTGAAAAAGGTTAAAAATTAGCACTTCGGAAGCTGTCAAAAGATTTCAAGACACCCTAAACACAAAATTGTCCATATTTTGAGTTAGAGGCGATGAAGTTTTCTATAATTTTGATATAATTTGTCCCAAAAGTAGTACAACACACTGTAAAAATTTCATTGAGAAAGCGCAGGTGGGAATTTTTTAATTTTCATTTATGTTCTAAAAGAAATGCACTACGAATTAATTGTGTTCTCGGACCTAAGAGGTGAAGTCTGTAAATATAGAATCTGTACTTTGGCATCTTCCCTAAATGATTTGGTGGTGTCAATTTGTCAAATAGCATGAAACTAAAGGATTTAAACTTTTATTTAATAGAATATCTGCAAAAATGACCAATTTTGGCATTTTATGGTCAAAATAGGCATTTCAAGGCTTTTTCAATACTGATGCATACATGGCATCCTGACTTTCTATCTGACAGGCTTTCATGTGTCAATACTTGTGTTTCTATGCCTTTATCTAGTTCTTTTACTTGTTTTTGAACTCAGAATCTACAGAAAAGAAGATTATCTCAGACAATATGTACAAAATGTGTTGTATAAATGACCCTTGTCTAACGCCCTGTTTGGATGAAGTCAAAAGTGGGGTTCTTGGTACATAAAATTTGAAGTCCACAATAAAGACCTCACTAAATTTGTATCAAAAGCACTTTACAATGTCTATTGTACCTGTTCCATCTCACATAATATCTTTCTTTTCTTCTGTAGGATAGCAAGTGGTTTAAATATAAGCCTGTTGAGACTAAAATTACAATCAAGTTTTTCATTAAAAAGGCAAAAATCTTTGTATCAGACCATACTGTCTGTAAGAAAAGTTAATTGCAAGAGCCTTTTTGTGCTCAGATTTGTTGTATCATATCACATGAGTATAGAAATGATAAAAAAGACACAATTTTTTATTTCTTATAGCCTCAATATGCATTTTTTAATGTAAATATGTGGCACGGCCTAAATTGACCCTTATTTTTTTCCAGTCTTACTTGGCTTAAGACCCTTTTAAACTAATATGATATGTTATTTGTGACTTTTCTTTCCATTTAAAGTACATTCAATACATATGTAAGGATTATTTATAACCAAAAAGCTTCACAAATTTAAAATTGCTGGAAAATATTACATCTTCATGTAAGGCCCCCTTTCATTGAAAAACCTCAATTTTTAGGCCCAGGCTGATATAAATTTGACTTTTGAATAATTATGCTAACTCTGATAAATCAAATGAGTACTCTATTGCTTTTAGTACATAATAAATGATATATTAGGGCATTTAAAAAGTATTTTTTTGCAATATTTTAATTTTCAAAGCCCAAAATGTTGATAGTTGAAATTATTCAATTTTAACGTCAAAATTTAACACGCAAAGATGAGTATAGAATTTAACATATTGTCTATAATATATATCCTATTGTTACGAAACTTTGCAAGTAGTGTTATAATTTATTAAGCTTTGGTCATACCAAGTTTTTTTAAGATTTGTCAACTCTTTCTATCCTATTAGGTCCGAGACCACAATTGTCGTCCCTTGATTTTCGTTGTTCACGAATATAGTCCCTAGTGTTAACAGTGGGTTACTTGCCAATAATTTTTATACCTCTTCCAAATTTATTTCTCCATGTTTAATGCCTCAAATTGTAAGTAGGGGGGTGAAATTACACTGTAAAAAAATTTGGGTCCAAAATTTTACAGAAAAGTAGTGATTTGGTCCAGCTGAAAAAGGTTAAAAATTAGCACTTCGGAAGCTGTCAAAAGATTTCAAGACACCCTAAACACAAAATTGTCCATATTTTGAGTTAGAGGCGATGAAGTTTTCTATAATTTTGATATAATTTGTCCCAAAAGTAGTACAACACACTGTAAAAATTTCATTGAGAAAGCGCAGGTGGGAATTTTTTAATTTTCATTTATGTTCTAAAAGAAATGCACTACGAATTAATTGTGTTCTCGGACCTAAGAGGTGAAGTCTGTAAATATAGAATCTGTACTTTGGCATCTTCCCTAAATGATTTGGTGGTGTCAATTTGTCAAATAGCATGAAACTAAAGGATTTAAACTTTTATTTAATAGAATATCTGCAAAAATGACCAATTTTGGCATTTTATGGTCAAAATAGGCATTTCAAGGCTTTTTCAATACTGATGCATACATGGCATCCTGACTTTCTATCTGACAGGCTTTCATGTGTCAATACTTGTGTTTCTATGCCTTTATCTAGTTCTTTTACTTGTTTTTGAACTCAGAATCTACAGAAAAGAAGATTATCTCAGACAATATGTACAAAATGTGTTGTATAAATGACCCTTGTCTAACGCCCTGTTTGGATGAAGTCAAAAGTGGGGTTCTTGGTACATAAAATTTGAAGTCCACAATAAAGACCTCACTAAATTTGTATCAAAAGCACTTTACAATGTCTATTGTACCTGTTCCATCTCACATAATATCTTTCTTTTCTTCTGTAGGATAGCAAGTGGTTTAAATATAAGCCTGTTGAGACTAAAATTACAATCAAGTTTTTCATTAAAAAGGCAAAAATCTTTGTATCAGACCATACTGTCTGTAAGAAAAGTTAATTGCAAGAGCCTTTTTGTGCTCAGATTTGTTGTATCATATCACATGAGTATAGAAATGATAAAAAAGACACAATTTTTTATTTCTTATAGCCTCAATATGCATTTTTTAATGTAAATATGTGGCACGGCCTAAATTGACCCTTATTTTTTTCCAGTCTTACTTGGCTTAAGACCCTTTTAAACTAATATGATATGTTATTTGTGACTTTTCTTTCCATTTAAAGTACATTCAATACATATGTAAGGATTATTTATAACCAAAAAGCTTCACAAATTTAAAATTGCTGGAAAATATTACATCTTCATGTAAGGCCCCCTTTCATTGAAAAACCTCAATTTTTAGGCCCAGGCTGATATAAATTTGACTTTTGAATAATTATGCTAACTCTGATAAATCAAATGAGTACTCTATTGCTTTTAGTACATAATAAATGATATATTAGGGCATTTAAAAAGTATTTTTTTGCAATATTTTAATTTTCAAAGCCCAAAATGTTGATAGTTGAAATTATTCAATTTTAACGTCAAAATTTAACACGCAAAGATGAGTATAGAATTTAACATATTGTCTATAATATATATCCTATTGTTACGAAACTTTGCAAGTAGTGTTATAATTTATTAAGCTTTGGTCATACCAAGTTTTTTTAAGATTTGTCAACTCTTTCTATCCTATTAGGTCCGAGACCACAATTGTCGTCCCTTGATTTTCGTTGTTCACGAATATAGTCCCTAGTGTTAACAGTGGGTTACTTGCCAATAATTTTTATACCTCTTCCAAATTTATTTCTCCATGTTTAATGCCTCAAATTGTAAGTAGGGGGGTGAAATTACACTGTAAAAAAATTTGGGTCCAAAATTTTACAGAAAAGTAGTGATTTGGTCCAGCTGAAAAAGGTTAAAAATTAGCACTTCGGAAGCTGTCAAAAGATTTCAAGACACCCTAAACACAAAATTGTCCATATTTTGAGTTAGAGGCGATGAAGTTTTCTATAATTTTGATATAATTTGTCCCAAAAGTAGTACAACACACTGTAAAAATTTCATTGAGAAAGCGCAGGTGGGAATTTTTTAATTTTCATTTATGTTCTAAAAGAAATGCACTACGAATTAATTGTGTTCTCGGACCTAAGAGGTGAAGTCTGTAAATATAGAATCTGTACTTTGGCATCTTCCCTAAATGATTTGGTGGTGTCAATTTGTCAAATAGCATGAAACTAAAGGATTTAAACTTTTATTTAATAGAATATCTGCAAAAATGACCAATTTTGGCATTTTATGGTCAAAATAGGCATTTCAAGGCTTTTTCAATACTGATGCATACATGGCATCCTGACTTTCTATCTGACAGGCTTTCATGTGTCAATACTTGTGTTTCTATGCCTTTATCTAGTTCTTTTACTTGTTTTTGAACTCAGAATCTACAGAAAAGAAGATTATCTCAGACAATATGTACAAAATGTGTTGTATAAATGACCCTTGTCTAACGCCCTGTTTGGATGAAGTCAAAAGTGGGGTTCTTGGTACATAAAATTTGAAGTCCACAATAAAGACCTCACTAAATTTGTATCAAAAGCACTTTACAATGTCTATTGTACCTGTTCCATCTCACATAATATCTTTCTTTTCTTCTGTAGGATAGCAAGTGGTTTAAATATAAGCCTGTTGAGACTAAAATTACAATCAAGTTTTTCATTAAAAAGGCAAAAATCTTTGTATCAGACCATACTGTCTGTAAGAAAAGTTAATTGCAAGAGCCTTTTTGTGCTCAGATTTGTTGTATCATATCACATGAGTATAGAAATGATAAAAAAGACACAATTTTTTATTTCTTATAGCCTCAATATGCATTTTTTAATGTAAATATGTGGCACGGCCTAAATTGACCCTTATTTTTTTCCAGTCTTACTTGGCTTAAGACCCTTTTAAACTAATATGATATGTTATTTGTGACTTTTCTTTCCATTTAAAGTACATTCAATACATATGTAAGGATTATTTATAACCAAAAAGCTTCACAAATTTAAAATTGCTGGAAAATATTACATCTTCATGTAAGGCCCCCTTTCATTGAAAAACCTCAATTTTTAGGCCCAGGCTGATATAAATTTGACTTTTGAATAATTATGCTAACTCTGATAAATCAAATGAGTACTCTATTGCTTTTAGTACATAATAAATGATATATTAGGGCATTTAAAAAGTATTTTTTTGCAATATTTTAATTTTCAAAGCCCAAAATGTTGATAGTTGAAATTATTCAATTTTAACGTCAAAATTTAACACGCAAAGATGAGTATAGAATTTAACATATTGTCTATAATATATATCCTATTGTTACGAAACTTTGCAAGTAGTGTTATAATTTATTAAGCTTTGGTCATACCAAGTTTTTTTAAGATTTGTCAACTCTTTCTATCCTATTAGGTCCGAGACCACAATTGTCGTCCCTTGATTTTCGTTGTTCACGAATATAGTCCCTAGTGTTAACAGTGGGTTACTTGCCAATAATTTTTATACCTCTTCCAAATTTATTTCTCCATGTTTAATGCCTCAAATTGTAAGTAGGGGGGTGAAATTACACTGTAAAAAAATTTGGGTCCAAAATTTTACAGAAAAGTAGTGATTTGGTCCAGCTGAAAAAGGTTAAAAATTAGCACTTCGGAAGCTGTCAAAAGATTTCAAGACACCCTAAACACAAAATTGTCCATATTTTGAGTTAGAGGCGATGAAGTTTTCTATAATTTTGATATAATTTGTCCCAAAAGTAGTACAACACACTGTAAAAATTTCATTGAGAAAGCGCAGGTGGGAATTTTTTAATTTTCATTTATGTTCTAAAAGAAATGCACTACGAATTAATTGTGTTCTCGGACCTAAGAGGTGAAGTCTGTAAATATAGAATCTGTACTTTGGCATCTTCCCTAAATGATTTGGTGGTGTCAATTTGTCAAATAGCATGAAACTAAAGGATTTAAACTTTTATTTAATAGAATATCTGCAAAAATGACCAATTTTGGCATTTTATGGTCAAAATAGGCATTTCAAGGCTTTTTCAATACTGATGCATACATGGCATCCTGACTTTCTATCTGACAGGCTTTCATGTGTCAATACTTGTGTTTCTATGCCTTTATCTAGTTCTTTTACTTGTTTTTGAACTCAGAATCTACAGAAAAGAAGATTATCTCAGACAATATGTACAAAATGTGTTGTATAAATGACCCTTGTCTAACGCCCTGTTTGGATGAAGTCAAAAGTGGGGTTCTTGGTACATAAAATTTGAAGTCCACAATAAAGACCTCACTAAATTTGTATCAAAAGCACTTTACAATGTCTATTGTACCTGTTCCATCTCACATAATATCTTTCTTTTCTTCTGTAGGATAGCAAGTGGTTTAAATATAAGCCTGTTGAGACTAAAATTACAATCAAGTTTTTCATTAAAAAGGCAAAAATCTTTGTATCAGACCATACTGTCTGTAAGAAAAGTTAATTGCAAGAGCCTTTTTGTGCTCAGATTTGTTGTATCATATCACATGAGTATAGAAATGATAAAAAAGACACAATTTTTTATTTCTTATAGCCTCAATATGCATTTTTTAATGTAAATATGTGGCACGGCCTAAATTGACCCTTATTTTTTTCCAGTCTTACTTGGCTTAAGACCCTTTTAAACTAATATGATATGTTATTTGTGACTTTTCTTTCCATTTAAAGTACATTCAATACATATGTAAGGATTATTTATAACCAAAAAGCTTCACAAATTTAAAATTGCTGGAAAATATTACATCTTCATGTAAGGCCCCCTTTCATTGAAAAACCTCAATTTTTAGGCCCAGGCTGATATAAATTTGACTTTTGAATAATTATGCTAACTCTGATAAATCAAATGAGTACTCTATTGCTTTTAGTACATAATAAATGATATATTAGGGCATTTAAAAAGTATTTTTTTGCAATATTTTAATTTTCAAAGCCCAAAATGTTGATAGTTGAAATTATTCAATTTTAACGTCAAAATTTAACACGCAAAGATGAGTATAGAATTTAACATATTGTCTATAATATATATCCTATTGTTACGAAACTTTGCAAGTAGTGTTATAATTTATTAAGCTTTGGTCATACCAAGTTTTTTTAAGATTTGTCAACTCTTTCTATCCTATTAGGTCCGAGACCACAATTGTCGTCCCTTGATTTTCGTTGTTCACGAATATAGTCCCTAGTGTTAACAGTGGGTTACTTGCCAATAATTTTTATACCTCTTCCAAATTTATTTCTCCATGTTTAATGCCTCAAATTGTAAGTAGGGGGGTGAAATTACACTGTAAAAAAATTTGGGTCCAAAATTTTACAGAAAAGTAGTGATTTGGTCCAGCTGAAAAAGGTTAAAAATTAGCACTTCGGAAGCTGTCAAAAGATTTCAAGACACCCTAAACACAAAATTGTCCATATTTTGAGTTAGAGGCGATGAAGTTTTCTATAATTTTGATATAATTTGTCCCAAAAGTAGTACAACACACTGTAAAAATTTCATTGAGAAAGCGCAGGTGGGAATTTTTTAATTTTCATTTATGTTCTAAAAGAAATGCACTACGAATTAATTGTGTTCTCGGACCTAAGAGGTGAAGTCTGTAAATATAGAATCTGTACTTTGGCATCTTCCCTAAATGATTTGGTGGTGTCAATTTGTCAAATAGCATGAAACTAAAGGATTTAAACTTTTATTTAATAGAATATCTGCAAAAATGACCAATTTTGGCATTTTATGGTCAAAATAGGCATTTCAAGGCTTTTTCAATACTGATGCATACATGGCATCCTGACTTTCTATCTGACAGGCTTTCATGTGTCAATACTTGTGTTTCTATGCCTTTATCTAGTTCTTTTACTTGTTTTTGAACTCAGAATCTACAGAAAAGAAGATTATCTCAGACAATATGTACAAAATGTGTTGTATAAATGACCCTTGTCTAACGCCCTGTTTGGATGAAGTCAAAAGTGGGGTTCTTGGTACATAAAATTTGAAGTCCACAATAAAGACCTCACTAAATTTGTATCAAAAGCACTTTACAATGTCTATTGTACCTGTTCCATCTCACATAATATCTTTCTTTTCTTCTGTAGGATAGCAAGTGGTTTAAATATAAGCCTGTTGAGACTAAAATTACAATCAAGTTTTTCATTAAAAAGGCAAAAATCTTTGTATCAGACCATACTGTCTGTAAGAAAAGTTAATTGCAAGAGCCTTTTTGTGCTCAGATTTGTTGTATCATATCACATGAGTATAGAAATGATAAAAAAGACACAATTTTTTATTTCTTATAGCCTCAATATGCATTTTTTAATGTAAATATGTGGCACGGCCTAAATTGACCCTTATTTTTTTCCAGTCTTACTTGGCTTAAGACCCTTTTAAACTAATATGATATGTTATTTGTGACTTTTCTTTCCATTTAAAGTACATTCAATACATATGTAAGGATTATTTATAACCAAAAAGCTTCACAAATTTAAAATTGCTGGAAAATATTACATCTTCATGTAAGGCCCCCTTTCATTGAAAAACCTCAATTTTTAGGCCCAGGCTGATATAAATTTGACTTTTGAATAATTATGCTAACTCTGATAAATCAAATGAGTACTCTATTGCTTTTAGTACATAATAAATGATATATTAGGGCATTTAAAAAGTATTTTTTTGCAATATTTTAATTTTCAAAGCCCAAAATGTTGATAGTTGAAATTATTCAATTTTAACGTCAAAATTTAACACGCAAAGATGAGTATAGAATTTAACATATTGTCTATAATATATATCCTATTGTTACGAAACTTTGCAAGTAGTGTTATAATTTATTAAGCTTTGGTCATACCAAGTTTTTTTAAGATTTGTCAACTCTTTCTATCCTATTAGGTCCGAGACCACAATTGTCGTCCCTTGATTTTCGTTGTTCACGAATATAGTCCCTAGTGTTAACAGTGGGTTACTTGCCAATAATTTTTATACCTCTTCCAAATTTATTTCTCCATGTTTAATGCCTCAAATTGTAAGTAGGGGGGTGAAATTACACTGTAAAAAAATTTGGGTCCAAAATTTTACAGAAAAGTAGTGATTTGGTCCAGCTGAAAAAGGTTAAAAATTAGCACTTCGGAAGCTGTCAAAAGATTTCAAGACACCCTAAACACAAAATTGTCCATATTTTGAGTTAGAGGCGATGAAGTTTTCTATAATTTTGATATAATTTGTCCCAAAAGTAGTACAACACACTGTAAAAATTTCATTGAGAAAGCGCAGGTGGGAATTTTTTAATTTTCATTTATGTTCTAAAAGAAATGCACTACGAATTAATTGTGTTCTCGGACCTAAGAGGTGAAGTCTGTAAATATAGAATCTGTACTTTGGCATCTTCCCTAAATGATTTGGTGGTGTCAATTTGTCAAATAGCATGAAACTAAAGGATTTAAACTTTTATTTAATAGAATATCTGCAAAAATGACCAATTTTGGCATTTTATGGTCAAAATAGGCATTTCAAGGCTTTTTCAATACTGATGCATACATGGCATCCTGACTTTCTATCTGACAGGCTTTCATGTGTCAATACTTGTGTTTCTATGCCTTTATCTAGTTCTTTTACTTGTTTTTGAACTCAGAATCTACAGAAAAGAAGATTATCTCAGACAATATGTACAAAATGTGTTGTATAAATGACCCTTGTCTAACGCCCTGTTTGGATGAAGTCAAAAGTGGGGTTCTTGGTACATAAAATTTGAAGTCCACAATAAAGACCTCACTAAATTTGTATCAAAAGCACTTTACAATGTCTATTGTACCTGTTCCATCTCACATAATATCTTTCTTTTCTTCTGTAGGATAGCAAGTGGTTTAAATATAAGCCTGTTGAGACTAAAATTACAATCAAGTTTTTCATTAAAAAGGCAAAAATCTTTGTATCAGACCATACTGTCTGTAAGAAAAGTTAATTGCAAGAGCCTTTTTGTGCTCAGATTTGTTGTATCATATCACATGAGTATAGAAATGATAAAAAAGACACAATTTTTTATTTCTTATAGCCTCAATATGCATTTTTTAATGTAAATATGTGGCACGGCCTAAATTGACCCTTATTTTTTTCCAGTCTTACTTGGCTTAAGACCCTTTTAAACTAATATGATATGTTATTTGTGACTTTTCTTTCCATTTAAAGTACATTCAATACATATGTAAGGATTATTTATAACCAAAAAGCTTCACAAATTTAAAATTGCTGGAAAATATTACATCTTCATGTAAGGCCCCCTTTCATTGAAAAACCTCAATTTTTAGGCCCAGGCTGATATAAATTTGACTTTTGAATAATTATGCTAACTCTGATAAATCAAATGAGTACTCTATTGCTTTTAGTACATAATAAATGATATATTAGGGCATTTAAAAAGTATTTTTTTGCAATATTTTAATTTTCAAAGCCCAAAATGTTGATAGTTGAAATTATTCAATTTTAACGTCAAAATTTAACACGCAAAGATGAGTATAGAATTTAACATATTGTCTATAATATATATCCTATTGTTACGAAACTTTGCAAGTAGTGTTATAATTTATTAAGCTTTGGTCATACCAAGTTTTTTTAAGATTTGTCAACTCTTTCTATCCTATTAGGTCCGAGACCACAATTGTCGTCCCTTGATTTTCGTTGTTCACGAATATAGTCCCTAGTGTTAACAGTGGGTTACTTGCCAATAATTTTTATACCTCTTCCAAATTTATTTCTCCATGTTTAATGCCTCAAATTGTAAGTAGGGGGGTGAAATTACACTGTAAAAAAATTTGGGTCCAAAATTTTACAGAAAAGTAGTGATTTGGTCCAGCTGAAAAAGGTTAAAAATTAGCACTTCGGAAGCTGTCAAAAGATTTCAAGACACCCTAAACACAAAATTGTCCATATTTTGAGTTAGAGGCGATGAAGTTTTCTATAATTTTGATATAATTTGTCCCAAAAGTAGTACAACACACTGTAAAAATTTCATTGAGAAAGCGCAGGTGGGAATTTTTTAATTTTCATTTATGTTCTAAAAGAAATGCACTACGAATTAATTGTGTTCTCGGACCTAAGAGGTGAAGTCTGTAAATATAGAATCTGTACTTTGGCATCTTCCCTAAATGATTTGGTGGTGTCAATTTGTCAAATAGCATGAAACTAAAGGATTTAAACTTTTATTTAATAGAATATCTGCAAAAATGACCAATTTTGGCATTTTATGGTCAAAATAGGCATTTCAAGGCTTTTTCAATACTGATGCATACATGGCATCCTGACTTTCTATCTGACAGGCTTTCATGTGTCAATACTTGTGTTTCTATGCCTTTATCTAGTTCTTTTACTTGTTTTTGAACTCAGAATCTACAGAAAAGAAGATTATCTCAGACAATATGTACAAAATGTGTTGTATAAATGACCCTTGTCTAACGCCCTGTTTGGATGAAGTCAAAAGTGGGGTTCTTGGTACATAAAATTTGAAGTCCACAATAAAGACCTCACTAAATTTGTATCAAAAGCACTTTACAATGTCTATTGTACCTGTTCCATCTCACATAATATCTTTCTTTTCTTCTGTAGGATAGCAAGTGGTTTAAATATAAGCCTGTTGAGACTAAAATTACAATCAAGTTTTTCATTAAAAAGGCAAAAATCTTTGTATCAGACCATACTGTCTGTAAGAAAAGTTAATTGCAAGAGCCTTTTTGTGCTCAGATTTGTTGTATCATATCACATGAGTATAGAAATGATAAAAAAGACACAATTTTTTATTTCTTATAGCCTCAATATGCATTTTTTAATGTAAATATGTGGCACGGCCTAAATTGACCCTTATTTTTTTCCAGTCTTACTTGGCTTAAGACCCTTTTAAACTAATATGATATGTTATTTGTGACTTTTCTTTCCATTTAAAGTACATTCAATACATATGTAAGGATTATTTATAACCAAAAAGCTTCACAAATTTAAAATTGCTGGAAAATATTACATCTTCATGTAAGGCCCCCTTTCATTGAAAAACCTCAATTTTTAGGCCCAGGCTGATATAAATTTGACTTTTGAATAATTATGCTAACTCTGATAAATCAAATGAGTACTCTATTGCTTTTAGTACATAATAAATGATATATTAGGGCATTTAAAAAGTATTTTTTTGCAATATTTTAATTTTCAAAGCCCAAAATGTTGATAGTTGAAATTATTCAATTTTAACGTCAAAATTTAACACGCAAAGATGAGTATAGAATTTAACATATTGTCTATAATATATATCCTATTGTTACGAAACTTTGCAAGTAGTGTTATAATTTATTAAGCTTTGGTCATACCAAGTTTTTTTAAGATTTGTCAACTCTTTCTATCCTATTAGGTCCGAGACCACAATTGTCGTCCCTTGATTTTCGTTGTTCACGAATATAGTCCCTAGTGTTAACAGTGGGTTACTTGCCAATAATTTTTATACCTCTTCCAAATTTATTTCTCCATGTTTAATGCCTCAAATTGTAAGTAGGGGGGTGAAATTACACTGTAAAAAAATTTGGGTCCAAAATTTTACAGAAAAGTAGTGATTTGGTCCAGCTGAAAAAGGTTAAAAATTAGCACTTCGGAAGCTGTCAAAAGATTTCAAGACACCCTAAACACAAAATTGTCCATATTTTGAGTTAGAGGCGATGAAGTTTTCTATAATTTTGATATAATTTGTCCCAAAAGTAGTACAACACACTGTAAAAATTTCATTGAGAAAGCGCAGGTGGGAATTTTTTAATTTTCATTTATGTTCTAAAAGAAATGCACTACGAATTAATTGTGTTCTCGGACCTAAGAGGTGAAGTCTGTAAATATAGAATCTGTACTTTGGCATCTTCCCTAAATGATTTGGTGGTGTCAATTTGTCAAATAGCATGAAACTAAAGGATTTAAACTTTTATTTAATAGAATATCTGCAAAAATGACCAATTTTGGCATTTTATGGTCAAAATAGGCATTTCAAGGCTTTTTCAATACTGATGCATACATGGCATCCTGACTTTCTATCTGACAGGCTTTCATGTGTCAATACTTGTGTTTCTATGCCTTTATCTAGTTCTTTTACTTGTTTTTGAACTCAGAATCTACAGAAAAGAAGATTATCTCAGACAATATGTACAAAATGTGTTGTATAAATGACCCTTGTCTAACGCCCTGTTTGGATGAAGTCAAAAGTGGGGTTCTTGGTACATAAAATTTGAAGTCCACAATAAAGACCTCACTAAATTTGTATCAAAAGCACTTTACAATGTCTATTGTACCTGTTCCATCTCACATAATATCTTTCTTTTCTTCTGTAGGATAGCAAGTGGTTTAAATATAAGCCTGTTGAGACTAAAATTACAATCAAGTTTTTCATTAAAAAGGCAAAAATCTTTGTATCAGACCATACTGTCTGTAAGAAAAGTTAATTGCAAGAGCCTTTTTGTGCTCAGATTTGTTGTATCATATCACATGAGTATAGAAATGATAAAAAAGACACAATTTTTTATTTCTTATAGCCTCAATATGCATTTTTTAATGTAAATATGTGGCACGGCCTAAATTGACCCTTATTTTTTTCCAGTCTTACTTGGCTTAAGACCCTTTTAAACTAATATGATATGTTATTTGTGACTTTTCTTTCCATTTGAAGTACATTCAATACATATGTAAGGATTATTTATAACCAAAAAGCTTCACAAATTTAAAATTGCTGGAAAATATTACATCTTCATGTAAGGCCCCCTTTCATTGAAAAACCTCAATTTTTAGGCCCAGGCTGATATAAATTTGACTTTTGAATAATTATGCTAACTCTGATAAATCAAATGAGTACTCTATTGCTTTTAGTACATAATAAATGATATATTAGGGCATTTAAAAAGTATTTTTTTGCAATATTTTAATTTTCAAAGCCCAAAATGTTGATAGTTGAAATTATTCAATTTTAACGTCAAAATTTAACACGCAAAGATGAGTATAGAATTTAACATATTGTCTATAATATATATCCTATTGTTACGAAACTTTGCAAGTAGTGTTATAATTTATTAAGCTTTGGTCATACCAAGTTTTTTTAAGATTTGTCAACTCTTTCTATCCTATTAGGTCCGAGACCACAATTGTCGTCCCTTGATTTTCGTTGTTCACGAATATAGTCCCTAGTGTTAACAGTGGGTTACTTGCCAATAATTTTTATACCTCTTCCAAATTTATTTCTCCATGTTTAATGCCTCAAATTGTAAGTAGGGGGGTGAAATTACACTGTAAAAAAATTTGGGTCCAAAATTTTACAGAAAAGTAGTGATTTGGTCCAGCTGAAAAAGGTTAAAAATTAGCACTTCGGAAGCTGTCAAAAGATTTCAAGACACCCTAAACACAAAATTGTCCATATTGTGAGTTAGAGGCGATGAAGTTTTCTATAATTTTGATATAATTTGTCCCAAAAGTAGTACAACACACTGTAAAAATTTCATTGAGAAAGCGCAGGTGGGAATTTTTTAATTTTCATTTATGTTCTAAAAGAAATGCACTACGAATTAATTGTGTTCTCGGACCTAAGAGGTGAAGTCTGTAAATATAGAATCTGTACTTTGGCATCTTCCCTAAATGATTTGGTGGTGTCAATTTGTCAAATAGCATGAAACTAAAGGATTTAAACTTTTATTTAATAGAATATCTGCAAAAATGACCAATTTTGGCATTTTATGGTCAAAATAGGCATTTCAAGGCTTTTTCAATACTGATGCATACATGGCATCCTGACTTTCTATCTGACAGGCTTTCATGTGTCAATACTTGTGTTTCTATGCCTTTATCTAGTTCTTTTACTTGTTTTTGAACTCAGAATCTACAGAAAAGAAGATTATCTCAGACAATATGTACAAAATGTGTTGTATAAATGACCCTTGTCTAACGCCCTGTTTGGATGAAGTCAAAAGTGGGGTTCTTGGTACATAAAATTTGAAGTCCACAATAAAGACCTCACTAAATTTGTATCAAAAGCACTTTACAATGTCTATTGTACCTGTTCCATCTCACATAATATCTTTCTTTTCTTCTGTAGGATAGCAAGTGGTTTAAATATAAGCCTGTTGAGACTAAAATTACAATCAAGTTTTTCATTAAAAAGGCAAAAATCTTTGTATCAGACCATACTGTCTGTAAGAAAAGTTAATTGCAAGAGCCTTTTTGTGCTCAGATTTGTTGTATCATATCACATGAGTATAGAAATGATAAAAAAGACACAATTTTTTATTTCTTATAGCCTCAATATGCATTTTTTAATGTAAATATGTGGCACGGCCTAAATTGACCCTTATTTTTTTCCAGTCTTACTTGGCTTAAGACCCTTTTAAACTAATATGATATGTTATTTGTGACTTTTCTTTCCATTTAAAGTACATTCAATACATATGTAAGGATTATTTATAACCAAAAAGCTTCACAAATTTAAAATTGCTGGAAAATATTACATCTTCATGTAAGGCCCCCTTTCATTGAAAAACCTCAATTTTTAGGCCCAGGCTGATATAAATTTGACTTTTGAATAATTATGCTAACTCTGATAAATCAAATGAGTACTCTATTGCTTTTAGTACATAATAAATGATATATTAGGGCATTTAAAAAGTATTTTTTTGCAATATTTTAATTTTCAAAGCCCAAAATGTTGATAGTTGAAATTATTCAATTTTAACGTCAAAATTTAACACGCAAAGATGAGTATAGAATTTAACATATTGTCTATAATATATATCCTATTGTTACGAAACTTTGCAAGTAGTGTTATAATTTATTAAGCTTTGGTCATACCAAGTTTTTTTAAGATTTGTCAACTCTTTCTATCCTATTAGGTCCGAGACCACAATTGTCGTCCCTTGATTTTCGTTGTTCACGAATATAGTCCCTAGTGTTAACAGTGGGTTACTTGCCAATAATTTTTATACCTCTTCCAAATTTATTTCTCCATGTTTAATGCCTCAAATTGTAAGTAGGGGGGTGAAATTACACTGTAAAAAAATTTGGGTCCAAAATTTTACAGAAAAGTAGTGATTTGGTCCAGCTGAAAAAGGTTAAAAATTAGCACTTCGGAAGCTGTCAAAAGATTTCAAGACACCCTAAACACAAAATTGTCCATATTTTGAGTTAGAGGCGATGAAGTTTTCTATAATTTTGATATAATTTGTCCCAAAAGTAGTACAACACACTGTAAAAATTTCATTGAGAAAGCGCAGGTGGGAATTTTTTAATTTTCATTTATGTTCTAAAAGAAATGCACTACGAATTAATTGTGTTCTCGGACCTAAGAGGTGAAGTCTGTAAATATAGAATCTGTACTTTGGCATCTTCCCTAAATGATTTGGTGGTGTCAATTTGTCAAATAGCATGAAACTAAAGGATTTAAACTTTTATTTAATAGAATATCTGCAAAAATGACCAATTTTGGCATTTTATGGTCAAAATAGGCATTTCAAGGCTTTTTCAATACTGATGCATACATGGCATCCTGACTTTCTATCTGACAGGCTTTCATGTGTCAATACTTGTGTTTCTATGCCTTTATCTAGTTCTTTTACTTGTTTTTGAACTCAGAATCTACAGAAAAGAAGATTATCTCAGACAATATGTACAAAATGTGTTGTATAAATGACCCTTGTCTAACGCCCTGTTTGGATGAAGTCAAAAGTGGGGTTCTTGGTACATAAAATTTGAAGTCCACAATAAAGACCTCACTAAATTTGTATCAAAAGCACTTTACAATGTCTATTGTACCTGTTCCATCTCACATAATATCTTTCTTTTCTTCTGTAGGATAGCAAGTGGTTTAAATATAAGCCTGTTGAGACTAAAATTACAATCAAGTTTTTCATTAAAAAGGCAAAAATCTTTGTATCAGACCATACTGTCTGTAAGAAAAGTTAATTGCAAGAGCCTTTTTGTGCTCAGATTTGTTGTATCATATCACATGAGTATAGAAATGATAAAAAAGACACAATTTTTTATTTCTTATAGCCTCAATATGCATTTTTTAATGTAAATATGTGGCACGGCCTAAATTGACCCTTATTTTTTTCCAGTCTTACTTGGCTTAAGACCCTTTTAAACTAATATGATATGTTATTTGTGACTTTTCTTTCCATTTAAAGTACATTCAATACATATGTAAGGATTATTTATAACCAAAAAGCTTCACAAATTTAAAATTGCTGGAAAATATTACATCTTCATGTAAGGCCCCCTTTCATTGAAAAACCTCAATTTTTAGGCCCAGGCTGATATAAATTTGACTTTTGAATAATTATGCTAACTCTGATAAATCAAATGAGTACTCTATTGCTTTTAGTACATAATAAATGATATATTAGGGCATTTAAAAAGTATTTTTTTGCAATATTTTAATTTTCAAAGCCCAAAATGTTGATAGTTGAAATTATTCAATTTTAACGTCAAAATATAACACGCAAAGATGAGTATAGAATTTAACATATTGTCTATAATATATATCCTATTGTTACGAAACTTTGCAAGTAGTGTTATAATTTATTAAGCTTTGGTCATACCAAGTTTTTTTAAGATTTGTCAACTCTTTCTATCCTATTAGGTCCGAGACCACAATTGTCGTCCCTTGATTTTCGTTGTTCACGAATATAGTCCCTAGTGTTAACAGTGGGTTACTTGCCAATAATTTTTATACCTCTTCCAAATTTATTTCTCCATGTTTAATGCCTCAAATTGTAAGTAGGGGGGTGAAATTACACTGTAAAAAAATTTGGGTCCAAAATTTTACAGAAAAGTAGTGATTTGGTCCAGCTGAAAAAGGTTAAAAATTAGCACTTCGGAAGCTGTCAAAAGATTTCAAGACACCCTAAACACAAAATTGTCCATATTTTGAGTTAGAGGCGATGAAGTTTTCTATAATTTTGATATAATTTGTCCCAAAAGTAGTACAACACACTGTAAAAATTTCATTGAGAAAGCGCAGGTGGGAATTTTTTAATTTTCATTTATGTTCTAAAAGAAATGCACTACGAATTAATTGTGTTCTCGGACCTAAGAGGTGAAGTCTGTAAATATAGAATCTGTACTTTGGCATCTTCCCTAAATGATTTGGTGGTGTCAATTTGTCAAATAGCATGAAACTAAAGGATTTAAACTTTTATTTAATAGAATATCTGCAAAAATGACCAATTTTGGCATTTTATGGTCAAAATAGGCATTTCAAGGCTTTTTCAATACTGATGCATACATGGCATCCTGACTTTCTATCTGACAGGCTTTCATGTGTCAATACTTGTGTTTCTATGCCTTTATCTAGTTCTTTTACTTGTTTTTGAACTCAGAATCTACAGAAAAGAAGATTATCTCAGACAATATGTACAAAATGTGTTGTATAAATGACCCTTGTCTAACGCCCTGTTTGGATGAAGTCAAAAGTGGGGTTCTTGGTACATAAAATTTGAAGTCCACAATAAAGACCTCACTAAATTTGTATCAAAAGCACTTTACAATGTATATTGTACCTGTTCCATCTCACATAATATCTTTCTTTTCTTCTGTAGGATAGCAAGTGGTTTAAATATAAGCCTGTTGAGACTAAAATTACAATCAAGTTTTTCATTAAAAAGGCAAAAATCTTTGTATCAGACCATACTGTCTGTAAGAAAAGTTAATTGCAAGAGCCTTTTTGTGCTCAGATTTGTTGTATCATATCACATGAGTATAGAAATGATAAAAAAGACACAATTTTTTATTTCTTATAGCCTCAATATGCATTTTTTAATGTAAATATGTGGCACGGCCTAAATTGACCCTTATTTTTTTCCAGTCTTACTTGGCTTAAGACCCTTTTAAACTAATATGATATGTTATTTGTGACTTTTCTTTCCATTTAAAGTACATTCAATACATATGTAAGGATTATTTATAACCAAAAAGCTTCACAAATTTAAAATTGCTGGAAAATATTACATCTTCATGTAAGGCCCCCTTTCATTGAAAAACCTCAATTTTTAGGCCCAGGCTGATATAAATTTGACTTTTGAATAATTATGCTAACTCTGATAAATCAAATGAGTACTCTATTGCTTTTAGTACATAATAAATGATATATTAGGGCATTTAAAAAGTATTTTTTTGCAATATTTTAATTTTCAAAGCCCAAAATGTTGATAGTTGAAATTATTCAATTTTAACGTCAAAATTTAACACGCAAAGATGAGTATAGAATTTAACATATTGTCTATAATATATATCCTATTGTTACGAAACTTTGCAAGTAGTGTTATAATTTATTAAGCTTTGGTCATACCAAGTTTTTTTAAGATTTGTCAACTCTTTCTATCCTATTAGGTCCGAGACCACAATTGTCGTCCCTTGATTTTCGTTGTTCACGAATATAGTCCCTAGTGTTAACAGTGGGTTACTTGCCAATAATTTTTATACCTCTTCCAAATTTATTTCTCCATGTTTAATGCCTCAAATTGTAAGTAGGGGGGTGAAATTACACTGTAAAAAAATTTGGGTCCAAAATTTTACAGAAAAGTAGTGATTTGGTCCAGCTGAAAAAGGTTAAAAATTAGCACTTCGGAAGCTGTCAAAAGATTTCAAGACACCCTAAACACAAAATTGTCCATATTTTGAGTTAGAGGCGATGAAGTTTTCTATAATTTTGATATAATTTGTCCCAAAAGTAGTACAACACACTGTAAAAATTTCATTGAGAAAGCGCAGGTGGGAATTTTTTAATTTTCATTTATGTTCTAAAAGAAATGCACTACGAATTAATTGTGTTCTCGGACCTAAGAGGTGAAGTCTGTAAATATAGAATCTGTACTTTGGCATCTTCCCTAAATGATTTGGTGGTGTCAATTTGTCAAATAGCATGAAACTAAAGGATTTAAACTTTTATTTAATAGAATATCTGCAAAAATGACCAATTTTGGCATTTTATGGTCAAAATAGGCATTTCAAGGCTTTTTCAATACTGATGCATACATGGCATCCTGACTTTCTATCTGACAGGCTTTCATGTGTCAATACTTGTGTTTCTATGCCTTTATCTAGTTCTTTTACTTGTTTTTGAACTCAGAATCTACAGAAAAGAAGATTATCTCAGACAATATGTACAAAATGTGTTGTATAAATGACCCTTGTCTAACGCCCTGTTTGGATGAAGTCAAAAGTGGGGTTCTTGGTACATAAAATTTGAAGTCCACAATAAAGACCTCACTAAATTTGTATCAAAAGCACTTTACAATGTCTATTGTACCTGTTCCATCTCACATAATATCTTTCTTTTCTTCTGTAGGATAGCAAGTGGTTTAAATATAAGCCTGTTGAGACTAAAATTACAATCAAGTTTTTCATTAAAAAGGCAAAAATCTTTGTATCAGACCATACTGTCTGTAAGAAAAGTTAATTGCAAGAGCCTTTTTGTGCTCAGATTTGTTGTATCATATCACATGAGTATAGAAATGATAAAAAAGACACAATTTTTTATTTCTTATAGCCTCAATATGCATTTTTTAATGTAAATATGTGGCACGGCCTAAATTGACCCTTATTTTTTTCCAGTCTTACTTGGCTTAAGACCCTTTTAAACTAATATGATATGTTATTTGTGACTTTTCTTTCCATTTAAAGTACATTCAATACATATGTAAGGATTATTTATAACCAAAAAGCTTCACAAATTTAAAATTGCTGGAAAATATTACATCTTCATGTAAGGCCCCCTTTCATTGAAAAACCTCAATTTTTAGGCCCAGGCTGATATAAATTTGACTTTTGAATAATTATGCTAACTCTGATAAATCAAATGAGTACTCTATTGCTTTTAGTACATAATAAATGATATATTAGGGCATTTAAAAAGTATTTTTTTGCAATATTTTAATTTTCAAAGCCCAAAATGTTGATAGTTGAAATTATTCAATTTTAACGTCAAAATTTAACACGCAAAGATGAGTATAGAATTTAACATATTGTCTATAATATATATCCTATTGTTACGAAACTTTGCAAGTAGTGTTATAATTTATTAAGCTTTGGTCATACCAAGTTTTTTTAAGATTTGTCAACTCTTTCTATCCTATTAGGTCCGAGACCACAATTGTCGTCCCTTGATTTTCGTTGTTCACGAATATAGTCCCTAGTGTTAACAGTGGGTTACTTGCCAATAATTTTTATACCTCTTCCAAATTTATTTCTCCATGTTTAATGCCTCAAATTGTAAGTAGGGGGGTGAAATTACACTGTAAAAAAATTTGGGTCCAAAATTTTACAGAAAAGTAGTGATTTGGTCCAGCTGAAAAAGGTTAAAAATTAGCACTTCGGAAGCTGTCAAAAGATTTCAAGACACCCTAAACACAAAATTGTCCATATTTTGAGTTAGAGGCGATGAAGTTTTCTATAATTTTGATATAATTTGTCCCAAAAGTAGTACAACACACTGTAAAAATTTCATTGAGAAAGCGCAGGTGGGAATTTTTTAATTTTCATTTATGTTCTAAAAGAAATGCACTACGAATTAATTGTGTTCTCGGACCTAAGAGGTGAAGTCTGTAAATATAGAATCTGTACTTTGGCATCTTCCCTAAATGATTTGGTGGTGTCAATTTGTCAAATAGCATGAAACTAAAGGATTTAAACTTTTATTTAATAGAATATCTGCAAAAATGACCAATTTTGGCATTTTATGGTCAAAATAGGCATTTCAAGGCTTTTTC
>NW_027468009.1:0-104336 GCF_965363235.1 Mytilus galloprovincialis
TATAATAAATGAAATACCTGTAAATTAAACTGTAAAGATTGAAAATAGATTTAACTCACCCTTGCATGTTTGTTTGGTTTTTTTTAGTTATCCAAACGTAGCAGCGATGATATCAATGGCGTTCGTAGAAGTGAAAATCCCTGGGAAAACCAGATACCTGTCAGCTATGATATCATATATTATATATGAGTTCTAAAAGTTCAGCGCAAGTGCCAAAATTAATTGTTTTTTTTTATTCAAGAAAACCTAGAGATATTGAAAATTATTGCAATTTATACTAATAAATGTTTTAAACTGTGAAAGCTAATGCCTATAAATAAAGTACAGATATGTTGTTATTTAACCTGGGATAGAACATTCTGTTTAAAATGTTAATTTTAGATCGGAAAACAGAAAGATAATATTCTTATCAAAAGAATTTAATATATGAAATATGTAATATGCACATTGATCTAAACAGGCGAACCAGTCTAGTATGGGGTTAGTAAGTTTCATATGGGGTTCATGACGCGTTAATGGCGACGTCATCTATTAATGTTGTTGTGTTTCATTGTTTATTTTTCAACAAAACGCCGCAGAAAAAAGTCCAGCGTCCGATAAATTCGTTATACGGTTAACTACTGACCCCCTACGGATCCATAGAGGGTGAATAAAATTCACAGGGGACCTCATAGCAGGGGACTCGGCCTCTGGCCTCATCCCCTATGGATTTTACTAACCCTCTATGGATCCGTATGGGGTCAGTAGCGAACCATATAACTTCAGGCGCGGATCCAGAGGGGGGGGGGGGGTCCGGGGGTTGGAACCCCCCTTTTTTTTACGATCAATGTATTTGAATGGGAACATGTGACTGGAACCCCTCCCCCCTTTTGTCCTGGGTTAGGACCCCCCCCCCCCCCCCCCCCTTTTAAAATGGCTGGATCCGTCCCTGAACTTATAGTAAAGGAAACATAAAAATTAAATCCAAATAAATTCTTGCATCCTACAAAAAATGTTTATAAACAATAATCATTATATTTCTACGTTAATTATTTCATACCATTTTAGTATTTAGCCGGGTTTTATGAGTAATTATTATTTATTTTTTTGTATTATAATATTTATATCCATAAAACGGAAAGTAAAATAAATTTATTAAATATTTAAATTTTAAACGGTCGTGAACAAAAATACTTGTGTGTTTTCAATTCATAAAGCATGATTTTAAATCCTTGCAGCTCACAACAACCGCAAAAATAATTTACAATAATCACAATAAAATTTAATTACAACCATAATGTTGATTATTTTATACTGTTTTAGTATGGATTTAGAAGTCTTTGCTTATATTTTGTATAGTAATATATTCACATAGTGGAATGTTAGATTTTAAAAGTAGATTCATTCGATAAATAAAATGTCCATCCGTAAATACTTGACGTTCGTGTTTATTGATATTATATATATTCAAAAGAATTTGAAAAAAAAATTACTGACCGTAACGTTAGTTTATTATAAAATTTTAATTCAATTTTTGTTTGTTTGTTTTAATAGTTTAACCTTATAGCATCTACATATTTGTACTATGGTACGGTTTTGAAAATTGTATTCATTGTGTTGACCAACTATCCTACACGTCTTGATTCATTCACATTATAGATCACATTTCAAAAGCACACTATCGGTTTGCGTTCTCACAAATTCCGGATAAAATGTCAATGAATCCTGAGTCGAAACATTTAGTGTAGGCCGTTTGACATTCGAATTCAACTATTAGATTAAGATATGTGATGACGCAAATGTACAGGCGCGGATCCAGAGGGGGGTTCCGGGGGTTGGAACCCCCCTTTTTTTGGACGATCAATGCATTTGAATGGGGACATGTAATTGGAACCCCCCCTTTTGTCCTTTTTTTTTAAATGGCTGGATCCGCCCCTGATGTGTATTCTTTTCCTGAGCTTTCTATTTACTATTTCGTGCGCTAAAATACTACTTGCATGCAATACTATTAAATTCACTCGTGAAAGCTTATTTTCGTTTTTGTTATCTAAATTCAGGACACGGCAGAAAGAGCTTTACATATGACTTTCAAGCACGATCATTACTAACGGTATTCTAACCTCGAGTTGTTTCTCTTTTGTTTCTTTTTTGAGTCACTGTCCTATTATAAACTTTGACCTTTTCGAAAAGCTAAGGATGGTCTACCCAAGGAATAGATTCCTTAACTTTGTAATGTATTTAGCCTTTTAACTTTTTTCATTCGAGCGTCACTGATGCTTTTTTTGTAGACTTAACTCGTGTCTGGCGTACATCATTTTAATTCTGGTATCTTTTTATATCTACATACCTTTTTATATACTTTTGCACAGGTTTATAAACTTCTGAATTAAGAAATTCTTCGGCAAAACTAAGTTTCCCTGTAGAATGTTTGAATTGATTTAAGTAAAATCAGGAAATCCTTAAAGTTTGAGATGTTTTATGAGACCAAAATAAGTCTCTTCATAAGAGGTCCCAATCAATTGCATGCCACAGGTTTCACCGCATACAACGTCTAACATGAGTAAAGACAGCCTCAAATACGAGTCGGATATGATAGATAAAATAAATGCATCCTGAATTCCAGATTATAAAGCAAACTGAGTGCATAAAATATTGCGATAGGTTTGTGCAATTTGCATAAGTCATCTGGTTAGTAGGATTGCCAAAGGGTTATAATCGAGAGAAAAAATATGTGCATATATAATAGTCGAGCTTTAAAATAGCTATTCAAATAGAAGCTGTAAATATATACTTTCAACTGGCTTCTTCTTTTCACAGTCAATTATTTCAATTCAAAAGCAAACACAAATTCAGCAACAATCTTTTGGTGACCCGACAGTCAGCGGTCTTAGGTTCATGTATTGCTTTTCTTTTTTTCAATTATCAAAATCAACGAATAATTACTTAAATTTACTCTTCATGTGCCCTTTAATTCAATATAAAAAAGAATTCGTCCGGTGTTTGCACGAAGAATAACATATACCTTTTTAATTTAATTTTAGTATTAAAACGACTTTGTTCTAGTTAGTCATGTTGTATAAAGTCGTGGACTCCGAGCAACCATTTAACTTCAAAACCAGCTTGCCCAAAACATTTTTTGTTATCTAATTAGGGAAATTAAATGGTCGTTCCCTTTATGAAGTTTTGTCACAATTTGTTTGATGAATTTAACGTATTATTTAAGTTCAGTCACTCTCCGGCTTCGGATGGTCTTATGACACGTCTTAGCCCCACCCCCCCCCCCCCCCCCCCCCCCCCCGTCTTAGTGCTGAGTTAACGGAAGTTTTATAAGTTACAATTATGTCCTAAAGTTAAGATATATAATTGTGTCTAAGGATATTCCTATATATATCTTTATTCTGTCAAACCTTTGCAATTACAATGGTATACAGACACTACATGACATCAATAATACAGACGTTGCGCACGTTATTGGTGTCACTTTGGAAATATGGGTTAGAAGGCGGGTTATTCAAATGCAAGCTCTTATCCTATACAATAAATATCCATGTTATGCATATCATTCGAAAGGAAATAAACCACAGAAATCAATAACATAGATGATTTTGTGCTTTGTCTATTTTTTAATGAAAAACTTTGCTCATTTCGATGCCTATAACGTCATTTCAAGGGTGTCCCGCTGTTACAATTTTGTTTTATGTGAGTCTTTAAAATCCCAGTGCGGATTCATTAGTAAGAAGAATGGTTAAAAATTTTGCAATTGTTTTGTATACATTTAACCTAAAATGAAGTAACAGACGTTTTTGATTTTAAGAGAAGGAAGATCGTCAAAAGAGTTTAAATAAAAAAGAGAAAAAATGTCCCAATTAGCTGCTCAACCCGTAATTTTTTTTTTCTGTCTTTACTTTGATAAGATATTATGGACGAACATGGATTTTAATAATATCAGAAAAATTATACATGTCCCGAAGAAGCTATCTGAAGTCATCATTAAGTAACTGCGGTCTTATTTTAAAAACATCGTCATTTTTCCCGTGTCCAATAAAATGTCCCGATGGACAAAATAACACAAAGAATAATTCAGAGGCTTTTTATCAAACGAAATTCTACTATATCTCAATTTTTTAACACCTGTTTACTGATATGAATGGAAAATACATTTAATTTCCTTTAAAATGATATGATATGAACTTTTGTTTGAGTTGCTGTTAGAAAATCCGAAACGATCTAAGATGTCCAATGAAATGTCCCCGTAACCGTAATTTGACGTTCACGTTATAATAACGTTAAACTGTATACGAATTTTCTTGCATATTTGGCATAACATAATTTCATGATATTGTATGATCTATATAAAATAAAGTTCTCGTTTAATATGCATTGAAATATAGATCTGCATTCCGGTTTCAAGGATATAAGATGTCGAAATATTTAACTCGGATACGTCATAAAGACAAGGCCTCGGAGCTATAACAAAGAGATAACTTACTAATGACCACACTCCCACTTTATAAAAGCAAGATACATTGAAAAAGAAAATGCGATCAAAAGTGAAATCTTCTTAATTATCCTCCTAAGCCAAATAGTATCTGTAATTCGAAGCTATACACATGAATGAAAATTCTCACAAAAATTGTATGAGAAAAAGAACATTTCAGTAAAACGTGCAATCATTTTTTTTGTCGCATCGACTCATTTAACAAAACGTTTTATCAGAGAAATACTTGTTTGTCATAAACATTTCAGTATAGCTAACGATAATTTTTTATCTACTGTGAGTAGAACAATTCCTAGTCATCTACCTAGCAATATGTGTTTGAAAAATAAGGTTATTACGCTTAGGAGCAGTGTGGCAGAATGAAGATTATTTTCTCGAAACTCCAACAGAATTGACTGGACTACATAGGCATGTGATGAAACTAGTATATTGAAATTTGAAACTTTTCTTTTACCATAATTTGAGAAAGAACGAAAGAGGGAGAGTGAGAGAGTAGTTGTCCGACATATATGATGGATGGCACACAAACATGTAGCAGCTAGCTCCAAGGTATTAATTTACAGACACTCCCAACTCATTCTAGAAAAAAAATTCAACCAATCAATCTGTGGTGTAAAGTAGATTTTTTTTTTATCTTCGCAGAACGCCACAAAACATAGCTTGAATTTTAATTTTTACATCGCGATGACCGTGAGGGCATTCCGATGTATTGTTGCCATAGACATTTGACTTTCGTTTTTGACTGGTAACCGATCGTATAAATACGCGGATATCATCGAGTGCAAAATAACATTTCTTATCGCTTGTTATAAATTCACTTCTTCAATGAATACTCATAAGAACAGAAATTTATAATACGAAAATATTATGTCGTTACAAATATTTAAATGCATCAAAAAATGCACACGTACAGAAAAATTGTGTTAACGCATGCGGAAGAATATCAGAAGAAAGTGTTTTTGAGAAAATATGAATATCTACTCAAATCCAATCTACTGGAAAAATCGAATTGTTATAGAAGAGTGTCCACCATGCACCTGTACTGCACTTTTATTAGAATCGTAGAATAGAACATTTGATATACAATTGGATAAAAATTATACATACATGTTACTGCTATATACAATTATAAATATAATATATCACAACAAACCAGAGTATACGTATTTGTATCGCCACAATAGAATAGATATTAAAGCAGTGAAGTTGAATTCCTTGTCATTTATTCATCATCCACGCACGAACTTGTCTCAGAAAAAATATATCTCTGTACATAAGCCTCCGTTTTCCGGTATAGAAATGTGACTTTTTTTCTGAGACAAGTGCTTGTGACCATCCACAAGAACTTGCGGTCATCCGAGGTTCAGTACTTCAGTACTTTGATTATACTTTTAAAACAATGTAAAAACGAAACCAAAAAGATTGAAACCGAAAACATAAAAATAATCAGATGAATGTCAAAGAAGATTTTGCGTAAACCGATACTCAGTTATATGTTGAAAATGGAAGCGCGGACCCAAAAATATTGTTGAGTATAAAAAATGCATGAAATGCATTCCTGACGGTCCATAGTTGTTCGCTTCAGAAAACACTGAACTATGTAAACATGCACATATAGCAGTTACTTAAAAAAATCACATCTAGTAAAAAAAATAATTGTATTATTCAAAATCGGATTTCGACTTGCTGGTAATCTGTGATGTAGGTATTGGTCTGTGTAAAAGTTTTCCATACTTTGCCAAATTCTATAATTTCAAATATTAAAAAAAAGTATTGATTGCCGACCCTTTTTTGAAGCTTGAGTTTGTGAAAAAATATCAGATGAAAGGATAGCTTGCTTAATATGTTTCCGAAAGCAAAAACAAAACAATACAGAATCACGGTTCTCATTTTCACAATTAGGTAGAAGATGCAGCCGTGTAAGACCAATTAATAATTTCTATATGCAAACAACAATGAGCAAAACCCTTACCTGATAGTCAGCTATGAAAAGCCCCGAAATGACAAATGTAAAACAATTCAAACGAGAAAACTAACGGCCTGATTTATGTGCAAAATGTGTAAATTCCTACATAACATGAATTTTCTTAATTATTTGCCTGGTAAAAAAATTAATCAATGAAAACGTTTTCCTTTTAAAAAAAAATAATCTAGACCCCGACCAACTTTAAATCATTGAAAGTTGGCAACGGCGACATAAGAGCACGTATTTCTTTTTCAAACATGATGCACATTTTGTAAAGTTTTTTTGTTAGAGATTTTTGAAATAATGATATAGTAAACATTTTCCATAAAATCGGGATTGATGTTAAGATTGTGGACTTACTTATACGTAAAAATAAATAATATGAATTGTAATGTAATTATAAGTCACTGTTTAAGAAAAATTAAAAAAAAAAAATTCTTGGAATTTTATATTAACGTTAGTATAATAGTCTCAGGATTAAAGTGTTGATAAAATAAGATTATGAAAAGAAAAATAGCTTGCGATATACTACCTACATCGTTCACATAATCAAAGACAAATCAAGAATCATTTGATTATTTATTGAGGGAGCGAAATTACCAAATTACAACAACATGTGCAAACGTGTAATTGGGGAAAAGAGACAGAAACAAGAAACGAAATATTTACAATTTCACTAGCAAAGATAGGAGACGTCTTCTGGCAGAGAGAGCATTGCTTAATTTTAAGAAATAGAAGAAACGGATTGTTGAAGGCTGTACAGTGACCTATAGTTGTTAATTTCTGTGTCATTTTGATCTCTTGGGGAGAGTTGTCTCATTGGCAATCATATCACATCTTCTTTTTATATATTTAAATCATTTTACAAGACATCAAATTGTCATTTTGTGCTATTGTTGAAGACAATTCTTCGCAATGTTCATGTATCTAAAATTTTGTTTTAATTCAATGGAATTTTGCATTTGCACCGGCTTGAAAAAATAAAACCATATAAAGAAGCAACTTCGGACATCTCTTTACCTTAAGCGGCATTTTCAAATGAGTAGAATATAAGGTCAACGTTTGAAACTTTCCGTGGAACAACGTCAAAATCGTCGTTTTATTAGGAACGTCGAGTAACGCTGAGTGGCACCAATACCGTGCGTAACGTCACAGACATAAATACATGAATACATAGAGCAAAATATGTACACTATTTACAATTATACTGATAGTATTTAGCCAGGAGGGCACACATGGGAATTTATAAATCTAATGAAAGTACACAGCTTTCTCAATTTAGATTTTATATTTAAATTCATAATTTTCTTAAACATAATTATATTTGGACGATTTACATATTTTTTATCAATACATTCGTTTCTTTTTTCTGACATCTCTGTGCACATCATAATATAATGGTACTCATCTCCAAGATCTTTAGAGTTACATAATTTACAAATTCGTCTATCTCTCTGAATATTTGTCCATCTCCCTATCTCGATGGGTAATTTATGGTTTTTGAAATTAAGTCAACAAAAATATGGCCTTCAGTCGGTATTTGTGTATATTTTATCCACCCTTTAAGTATTTATCAAACTACATTAAACACATTTAATTTCATTCTCTACATATTTTACGAATCTTATAAATGTGTTATGACGGTCGTAGCACCATCGTATATATGTTTGTCCTAAGATAGTTTTGACAGTTTAGAGATGTCTCAGATACACCTTAAGACCATCCTAAATAGTGTCCTAAGACATATCTTATGATATATCTGTTGGGTCCGTGTCAACGAAGCTATCCTAGAACTATAGAACATGTCTTAGGATGGTCTTAGGACACATCTTATTTCTAAGTCAGGTAAACGAAAGTTCTATTATATAAGACCACCCTAAATAAGGTCCTAATTAAGACATAGATGAATGACTGATTTTTGACTTAAACTGACTTTATTATTAAAATTAAACAAAAGAAGATAGGGTATGATTGCCAATAAGACAACACTCCACAAGGGACCAAATGACACAGACATAAATAACTATAGGTCATCCTAGACCCCCCCCCCCCCCCCCCCCACCATATCCTACGGCCTTTCAACAACGAGTCAAGCCCATACCGCATATTTATATATATATATATATATGGTCAGCTATAAAAGGCCCCGAAATGACAAATGTAATACATTTCAAACGAGAAAACTAATGGGCCTTTTTATGTACAAAAATTAACGAAAAACAAATATATGACACATCAACAAACGACATGCAACCACTGAATTACATGCTACTTACTTGGGATAGGCACACACATACAGAATGTGGCAGGGTTAAACATGATTCCTACCCTCCCCATTTGAAATTCCATCTTTTATATCATTTATCTGTGTTGCTTTCAATAGTATAGCAGCTAATGCAATTAGGGCTACATATATAGATGTTTGATTACTGAACTTTCAGATAGCCTAGATGCTAAAAAAAATAGATAGTATAGCAGCTGGGCTACCAACACATTCAGGAATTAAAAATCTATATATATGTATAGCTGCTACGACAATGGACGCAACCCAATGTTTAACGAAGTACGTCCATTATCAGGGGCGAACCAGACATTTTAAAAGGGGGGGGGGGGGTCCTAACCCAGGACAAAAGGGGGGTTTCCAACTATATGTCCCCATTCAAATGCATTGATCGGCCAAAAAAAGGGGAGGGGTTCCAACCCCCGGAACCCCCCCCCCCCCTTTTGGATCTAACGAATATTCAAATTATCATAAGAACAAAAAATAAAAACACTCTTTAAATCTTTAATTTAAATTATTTCGGAGTTTCGGAGGATAAACTAGTGGGTTTTCCGAACTATTTTTAACAGAAATTCCTTGCTTAAATGTATACCAAAACATATAATGTATATAAAAATTAAAATACTCTACGTTGTCTTTTTTATTTTCACTGGACCTTTGCTATTCTTCACCCTCGGATTATAGATATAACAAGTTGATTGTGCAGCAATGACCATTGGAGGATTTCGAATGACCTTAATGCCAAAATACGCGTGAAAATATAAGAAACAGCCAATTATGAAAAATGAAATGGATATTTTGAATAATGGAATGGACTGGTGTGACCCTTCAGCCCCTAATTACAGATATACCTTATACCTCATTTGAAAGCTTATTAAGAGAGAAACAAAAGGTATATATATATAGTCAATATGTTCCGCAACGCATATTAGAGGAGTACTGTACCGACGAACTTAAATGTCGAAATACGCGTGAACATTTAGAAATAGCTTATTTTGAATAATGGAATGAACTGCTGCTACCGTCAGCCCCTAATCAAGACAATGTGTATTTTCCATTCCAACCACACATTCGATATACCTTGGCATATACCAATGTAAAAGTTTCGAAACCGGACCTAGTTCATTTTAAAGGTATCAAATTAACCCAGGCTATTTACACTTAAATATTTTCCTGGGATCCAGTCAGGCCCGTCTGGCCACCATAGAGGTTCCAATATGCTCCTGAACGTAATTTTCCGTATTTACTTCACATTCGGTACTGCTCGGCATATCCCTACGGCAAAGTTCCGAACCGGAACTAGCTCATTTCAAAAGTATTGACCCAGGCTATTTCCAACTTAAATATTTTTCTGGGATCCGGGCCCGTCTGGCCACCACAGAAGTTCAGAGTTGCCCATTTACGTATTCTTCATCCAACCACGTTCATACATTCGATAACCTTCGGCATATCCCTACGGCAAAGTTCCGAACCGGACCTAGCTTATTTCAAAGGTGTTTACCAGGCTATTCGCCCCTAAAACAATTCTGGGATCTGGGCCCGTCTGGCCATCACAGAGGTTCAAAGTTGCCCCTTAGCGTAGTTTTCAATTCCTACCACACATTCGGAACTCTTCGTCACATCCCTACGGAAAAGTTCCGAATTGGAACTAGCTCATTTCAAAGACAACACTCCACAAGGGACCAAATGACACAGACATAAATAACTATAGGTCATCCTAGACCCCCCCCCCCCCCCCACCATATCTTACGGCCTTTCAACAACGAGTCAAGCCCATACCGCATATATATATATATATATGGTCAGCTATAAAAGGCCCCGAAATGACAAATGTAAAACATTTCAAACGAGAAAACTAATGGGCCTTTTTATGTACAAAAATTAACGAAAAACAAATATATGACACATCAACAAACGACATGCAACCACTGAATTACATGCTACTTACTTGGGATAGGCACACACACAGAATGTGGCAGGGTTAAACATGATTCCTACCCTCCCCATAACCTAGGACAGTTTCTTTTATTGAAATTCCATCTTTTATATCATTTATCTGTGTTGCTTTCAATATTATAGCAGCTAATGTAATTAGGGCTACATATATAGATGTTTGATTACTGAACTTTCAGATAGCCTAGATGCTAAAAAAATAGTATAGCAGCTGTGCTACTAAAACATTCAGGAATTAAAAATCTATATATATGTATAGCTGCTACGACAATGGACGCAACCCAATGTTTAACTGAAGTACGTCCATTATCAGGGGAGGATCCAGACATTTTAAAAGGGGGGGGGGGTCCCAACCCAGGACAAAAGGGGGGGGGGTTCCAACTATATGTCCCCATTCAAATGCATTGATCGGCCAAAAAAAGGGGGGTTCCAACCCCCGGACCCCCCCCTTTTTGGATCTAACAAATATTCAAATTATCATAAGAACAAAAAATAAAAACACTCTTTAAATCTTTAATTTAAATTATTTCGGAGTTTCGGAGGATAAACTAGTGGGTTTTCCGAACTATTTTTAACAGAAATTCCTTGCTTAAATGTATACCAAAACATATAATGTATATAAAAATTAAAATACTCTATGTTGTCTTTTTTATTTTCACTGGACCTTTGCTATTCTTCACCCTCGGATTATAGATATAACAAGTTGATTGTGCAGCAATGACCATTGGAGGATTTCGAATGACCTTAATGCCAAAATACGCGTGAAAATATAAGAAACAGCCAATTTTGAAAAAATGAAATGGATATTTTGAATAATGGAATGGACTGGTGTGACCCTTCAGCCCCTAATTACAGATATACCTTATACCTCATTTGAAAGCTTATTAAGAGAGGAACAAAAGGTATATATATAGTCAATATGTTCCGCAACGCATATTAGAGGAGTACTGTACCGACGAACTTAAATGTCGAAATACGCGTGAACATTTAGAAATAGCTTATTTTGAATAATGGAATGAACTGCTGCTACCGTCAGCCCCTAATCAAGACAATGTGTATTTTCCATTCCAACCACACATTCGATATACCTTGGCATATACCAATGTCAAAGTTTCGAAACCGGACCTAGTTCATTTTAAAGGTATCAAATTAACCCAGGCTATTTACACTTAAATATTTTCCTGGGATCCAGTCAGGCCCGTCTGGCCACCACAGAGGTTCCAATATGCTCCTTAACGTAATTTTTCGTATTTACTTCACATTCGGTACTGCTCCGCATATCCCTACGGCAAAGTTCCGAACCGGAACTAGCTCATTTCAAAAGTATTGACCCAGGCTATTTCCAACTTAAATATTTTTCTGGGATCCGGGCCCGTCTGGCCACCACGGAAGTTCAGAGTTGCCCATTTACGTATTCTTCATCCAACACGTTCATACATTCGATACTCTTCGGCATATCCCTACGGAAAAGTTCCGAACCGGACCTAGCTTATTTCAAAGGTGTTTACCGAGGCTATTCGCCCCTAAAACAATTCTGGGATCTGGGCCCGTCTGGCCATCACAGAGGTTCAAAGTTGTCCCTTAGCGTAGTTTTCAATTCCTACCACACATTCGGTACTCTTCGTCACATCCCTACGGAAAAGTTTCGAATTGGACCTAGCTCATTTCAAAGGTGTTTAGCGAGGCTATTCATCACTTAAATAATGAAACATAAACTATGTCATCATTCAATATTCATTCCTTAGCATTGAATAGTGAACTATTTCATTATTCATTATTGAAATTTGAATAATGAAAAATGAATAATGGACGTACTTCAGCGCGGTCAGTTTTTACTTGCAATATTGGCGCAAATGAAATATGGTTTGTGGTCACAGGGGTAGAATTTAAGCTTTTTGTGTACTGGCCAGCCGGACCAGTGGACTGAAAATTTACTGGTCCGGCTCCAAATTGTTGATCAAATGAAAGATTTCTTTGGCGCAAATGAAATGACGATTGACGCAAAATCAAGGCACTGGTAACGGCAAGTAGTGCTTTGTAAATTTATGTCGGTTTCTTTTCTTACCTATCAACATCGGACTTGGAATTTTCTAAACTGATTGAACTGTGTGTATTGCTGTGTGTTTGTTTATTCTACATTGGCTAGATTTTAGGGTTGAGACCTCACAAAACCTGTTTAAACCCTCCGTACTTTTGCGCCTGTCCCAAGTCTCTGGTCTATGTTATTCTTATTTGTTTTATTTTAATTTTGATTTTATTTAAATGTTTCGGGTAATGTATGACGTCAATACACGTAATTGACTGATTAGGGGCTTGCTAAGGCCCATCTTTGGGTGCGGGATTTTCTCGATGTGTTGAAGAAACATTAGTAACCTTCGGCTGTTTTTCTGCTCTTTGGTCGTGTTGTTGTCTATTTGACAACTTCCTTGTTTGGATTCTCAATTGTTATGCCCCATTTATGGACGTTCGTTCGTCCGTTCGTTCGTTCGTTCGTTTGTTCGTTCGTTCGTTTGTTTGTTCGTTCGTTCGTTCGTTCATCCATCCGCCCATCCGTCCGTTCGTCCATCTGTCTCGTTTCGGGTTAATGTTTTTGGTCGAGATAGTTTTTGATGAAGTTGAAGTCCAATCAACTTGAAATATTTTTAACTTTTATGTCAAATTAGAGATTTTACCCCATTTTAACGGTTCACTGAACATAGAAAAGGATTGTGCTGATGTGACAACCGTGTGCTATGAACACATTATTGTCTACATAAATGTATATCTTTTAGTTGTACCTCGGAAATCCGAGGTGACTTCAAATCATGTGTGTTGTAGCATAGAACTAATAGTTCAAAATCTGTCATTTTAATGTCAAAAAATCACAGAACCAAAGTGCCCTGTTAGTAGCATCTTCTTGGGTATAGGTGAACTGCAAAAGATGTCTATCTGTAAACTGGAAGTTTTCCCCGAGAAGTTGAAGGGAAATGATTCATTTCATCGAAGCTTGAACATTTTTGCTGACATTTTGAAATGTTAGTTGTGAAATGTACACGGTGCATTCAATTTGGATTGACCTCATAGGTGATTCAAAACCATTAATCTTCCAAGAGGTTTACTAATGGAAAAATGCTATGAAAATCTTTTGCAAACATATCGGTATTTCATCACTATAAATTTTAAATACATCACGATAAGATGAGGTGTTTAAGTGCTTCCTGATTATTATAATTCACGTAGGCTTCAGGCTTCAAATGATATGCACAGATCATACTATAAAAAAAGAAGATATGCAAATGTATACCAGTTGATCGGTTCATTGTTCAGATATACTATTTACTCTCAAAAAAGTGAATAATCAAGTAGAAAAAAAAACCTGAACTGGAAATCATCTCACTTTTGTCAAGTCTTGGACTTTTATCGAAAAAGCGATACATAGCGATCCTACATTCCGTCGTTGGCATAGGAGGCGTCCACAAATATTCACTCTGTGGTTAAATTTTTTAAAATTTAAATAACTTTATTAAGCTATCCTGTATTTCTATCAAACATGGACAGCAACTTGTTTATGATCATAAGATAGTAGCCAGAAATAATTTTTGCTGATAAAAGTCCCGTTTATCCGTTTTAACTTATAAATATCTCTTCCTTTTCGTATATCATGGAGCATGATACAGTGACTTATTCCAGAGGTTCATCCCAACCACCCATTACATAAGTCTTTTTTGGTTTGATGATCTCCAAGGGTAACTATACGTATTTTAGTTTCCAAACTTTGGTCTCAAGTGTAAATCTGATGATATACATTTTGTTCCTCTATTAATAAGCTTTCGATTGAGGTACAATATATATCTATAGTTAGGGGCTGAAGGGTCCTGCCAGTCCATTCCATTATTCAAAATTTCCATTTCATTATTCAAAATTGGCTATTTCTAAATGTTCACGCGTACTTCGATATTTAAGTCCTTCGTTACTCCTCTAATATGCGTTGCAGAACATATTGACTATATGCATTTTGTTCCTCTATTAATAAGCTTTCGATCAAAGTATAATATATATCTGTAATTAGGGACTGAAGGGTCCTGCCAGTCCATTCCATTATTCAAAATGTTCATTTCATTATTCAAAATTGGATATTCCTCAATGTTCACGCGTATTTCGATATTAAAGTCCTTCGTTACTCCTCTAATATACGTTGCAGAACATATTGACTTGAAACATTTTGTTCCTCTATTAATAAGCTTTCGATCAAAGTATAATATATATCTATAATTAGGGTTTGAAGGGTCCTGCCAGTCCATTCCATTATTCAAAATTTCCATTTCATTATTCAAAATTGGTTGTTTCTCAATGTTGACGCGTATTTCGATATTTGAGTCCTGCGTTACTCTTCTAACATGTGTTGCGGAACATATTGACTATATACATTTTGTTCCTCTATTAATAAGCTTTCGATTGAGGTATAATATATATTTATAATTAAGGGTTTAATGGTCCTGCCAGTCCATTCCATTATTCAAAATTTCCATTTCATTATTCAAAATCGGTTGTTTCTCAATGTTGACGCGTATTTCGATATTTAAGTCCTTCGTTACTCCTCTAATATGCGTTGCGGAACATATTGACTATATGCATTTTGTTTCTCTATTAATAAGCTTTCGATTTAGGAATAATATATATCTTTAATAAGGGGCTGAAGGATCCTGCCAGTCCATTCCATTATTCAAAATTTCCATTTCATTATTCAAAATTGGCTATTTCTCAATGTTGACGCGTATTTTGATATTTAAGTCCTTCGTTTCTCCTTTAATATGCGTTGCGGAACATATTGATTATATACATTTTGTTCCTCTATTAATAAGCTTTCGATTGAGGAATAATATATATCTTTAATTAGGGGCTGAAGGGTCCTGACAGTCCATTCCATTATTCAAAATTTCCATTTTATTAGTCAAAATTGGCTATTTCTCAATGTTCACGCGTATTTCGATATTAAAGTCCTTCGTTATTCCTCTAATATGCGTTGCAGAACATATTGACTTGATACATTTTGGTCCTCTATTAATAAGCTTTCAATCAAGGTATATAAATATCTGTAATTAGGGGCTGAAGGGCCCTGCCAGTCCATTCCATTATTGAAAATTTCCATTTCATTATTCAAAATTGGTTGTTTCTCAATGTTGACGCGTATTTCGATATTTCAGTCCTTCATTACTCCTCTAATATGCGTTGCAGAACATATTGACTATATGCATTTTGTTCCTCTATTAATAAGCTTTCGATCAAAGTATAATATATATCTGTAATTAGGGACTGAAGGGTCCTGCCAGTCCATTCCATTATTCAAAATGTTCATTTCATTATTCAAAATTGGATATTCCTCAATGTTCACGCGTATTTCGATATTAAAGTCCTTCGTTACTCCTCTAATATACGTTGCAGAACATATTGACTTGAAACATTTTGTTCCTCTATTAATAAGCTTTCGATCAAAGTATAATATATATCTATAATTAGGGTTTGAAGGGTCCTGCCAGTCCATTCCATTATTCAAAATTTCCATTTCATTATTCAAAATTGGTTGTTTCTCAATGTTGACGCGTATTTCGATATTTGAGTCCTGCGTTACTCTTCTAACATGTGTTGCGGAACATATTGACTTGATACATTTTGTTCCTCTATTAATAAGCTTTCGATTGAGGTATAATATATATTTATAATTAAGGGTTTAATGGTCCTGCCAGTCCATTCCATTATTCAAAATTTCCATTTCATTATTCAAAATCGGTTGTTTCTCAATGTTGACGCGTATTTCGATATTTAAGTCCTTCGTTACTCCTCTAATATGCGTTGCGGAACATATTGACTATATACATTTTGTTTCTCTATTAATAAGCTTTCGATTTAGGAATAATATATATCTTTAATTAGGGGCTGAAGGATCCTGCCAGTCCATTCCATTATTCAAAATTTCCATTTCATTATTCAAAATTGGCTATTTCTCAATGTTCACGCGTATTTCGATATTTAAGTCCTTCGTTACTCCTCTAATATGCGTTGCAGAACATATTGACTTGATACATTTTGTTCCTCTAATAATAAGCTTTCCATCAAGGTATAATATATATCTGTTATTAGGGGCTGAAGGGTCCTGCCAGTCCATTCCATTATTCAAAATTTCCATTTCATTATTCAAAATTGGCTATTTCTCAATGTTGACGCGTATTTCGATATTTAAGTCCTTCGTTTCTCCTTTAATATGCGTTGCGGAACATATTGATTATATACATTTTGTTCCTCTATTTATAAGCTTTCGATTGAGGAATAATATATATCTTTAATTAGGGGCTGAAGGGTCCTGACAGTCCATTCCATTATTCAAAATTTCCATTTTATTAGTCAAAATTGGCTATTTCTCAATGTTCACGCGTATTTCGATATTAAAGTCCTTCGTTATTCCTCTAATATGCGTTGCAGAACATATTGACTTGATACATTTTGGTCCTCTATTAATAAGCTTTCAATCAAGGTATAATATATATCTGTAATTAGGGGCTGAAGGGCCCTGCCAGTCCATTCCATTATTGAAAATTTCCATTTCATTATTCAAAATTGGTTGTTTCTCAATGTTGACGCGTATTTCGATATTTCAGTCCTTCATTACTCCTCTAATATGCGTTGCAGAACATATTGACTTGATACATTTTGTTCCTCAAATGATAAACTTTCGATAAAGGTATACTATATATCTGTAATTAGGGGATGAAGGTCCTGCCAGTCCATTCCATTATTTAAAATGTCCATTTCATTATTCAAAATTGGATATTTCTCAACGTTCACGCGTATTTCGATATTAAAGTCCTTCGTTACTCCTCTAATATTCGTTGCAGAACATATTGACTTGATACATTTTGTTCCTTTAATAATAAACTTTCCATCAAGGTATAATATATATATCTGTTATTAGGGGCTGAAGGGATCTGCCAGTCCATTCTATTATTTAAAATGTCCATTTCATTATTCAAAATTAGCTATTTCTCAATGTTCACGCGTATTTCGATATTTAAGTCAATCGTTACTCCTCTAATATGCGTTGCAGAACATATTGACTGTATCCATTTTGTTCCTCTATTAATAAGCTTTCGATCAAAGTATAATATATGTCTGTAATTAGGGTTTGAAGGGTCCTGCCAGTCCATTCCATTATTCAAAATTTCCATTTCATTATTCAGAATTGGTTGTTTCTCAATGTTGACGCGTATTTTGATATTTGAGTCCTGCGTTACTCCTCTAATATGTGTTGCGGAACGTATTGACTTGTTACATTTTGTTCCTCTATTAATAAGCTTTCGATTGAGGTATAATATATATCTATAATAAGGGACTGAAGGGTCCTGTCAGTCCATTCTATTATTCAAAATTTCCATTTCATTATTCAAAATTGGCTATTTCTTAATGTGCACGCGTATTGCGATATTTAAGTCCTTCGTTACTCCTCTAATATGCGTTGCAGAACATATTGACTTGATACATTTTGTTCCTCTATTAATAAACTTTCGATCAAGGTATAATATATATCTGTAATTAGGGGCTGAAGGGTCCTGCCAGTCCATTCCATTATTCAAAATTTCCATTTCAGTATTCAAAATTGGCTATTTCCCAATGTTCTCGCGTATTTCGATATTTAAGTCCTTCGTTACTCCTCTAATATGCGTTGCGGAACATATTGACTAGATACATTTTGTTCCTCTATTAATAAGCTTTCGATTGAGGTATAATATATATCTATAATAAGGTGATGAAGGGTTCTGCCAGTCCATTCCATTATTCAAAGTTCCTCTATCAATAAGCTTTCGATCGAGGTATAAGATATATTTGTAATTAGGGGCTGAAGGGTCCTGTCAGTCCATTCCTTTATTCAAAATTTCCATTTCATTATTCAAAATTGGCTATTTCTCAATGTGCACGCGAATTGCGATATTTAAGTCCTTCGTTACTTTTGTAATATACGTTGCGGAACATATTGACTCGATACATTTTGTTCCTCTAATAATAAGTTTTCGATCGAGGTATAAATATATATCTGTAATTAGGGGCTGAAGGATCCTGCCAGTCCATTCCATTATTCAAAATTTCCATTTCATTATTCAAAATTGGCTATTTCCCAATGTTCACGCGTATTTCGATATTTAAGTCCTTCGTTGCTCCTCTAATATGCGTTGCAGAACATATTGACTTGATACATTTTGTTCCTCTATTAATAAGCTTTCGATGAAGGTATAATATATATCTGTAATTAGGGGCTGAAGGGTCCTGCCAGTCCATTCCATTATTCAAAATTGGTTGTTTCTAAATGTTGATGCGTATTTTGATATTTGAGTCCTTCGTTTCTCCTCTAATATGCGTTGCGGAACATATTGACTATATACATTTTGTTCATCTATTAATAAGCTTTCGATTGAGGTATAAAATATATCTATAATAAGGGGCTGAAGGGTCCTGCCAGTCCATTCCATTATTCAAAATTTCCATTTCATTATTCAAAATTGGCTATTTCTCAATGTTCACGCGTATTTCGATATTTAAGTCCTTCGTTACTCCTCTAATATGTGTTGCGGAACATATTGACTATATGCATTTTGTTCCTCTATCAAAAAGCTTTCGATCGAGGTATAATATATATTTGTAATTAGGGGCTGAAGGGTCCTGCCAGTCCATTTCATTATTCAAAATTTCCATTTCATTATTCAAAATTAGCTGCATGTATTTCCTCATTTTTACGCATATTGTGGCATTTAGATCCTCTGTCAACCCTCTTTTGATGATTGCGAATCAGGATATAGGTATAGTGTCACAGTCATTTTTTTTTTATATTTATTTCACTATTCACGGCTTCAATTTGAATAATGAATATAAACTATTTCATTATTCATTATTCATTTTTAATATTAAATAGTGAATAGTGAACTATTTCATTATTCATTATTGAATAATGAATAATGAACTATGAATAATAGACGTACTTCAGCGCGGCCAGGCAAATACATACATAATATGGCGGGGTAAAACTTATCTCACGAATATTTTGTTTTAAACACGATGTCGCATGATATCTAACTATTTATAATAAGATAAAATGTTTATTTAATATTTATTTGGACAGTTCTGCGATCAGTTTATCTTTTTGAACAACCCTCAAATGAAATAAAATAGAACCAAATTTTTTGTGCGATAGATACAGTGAATAGATACATGTATATCTCGGAAATGGAGTTTTTCATTTCAATGTATTATTATCAGTTACACTTTACGACATAAATCAGCAAAGACCCATCGAAAAATGATACATAGTGAATAATGAATAATAAATGGCATTACCAAAATAACAGATCCATGATTTATCTTTCTTTTTTTTTATGCACATAGGGTTTTCAATATCACAAGCTAGTCAAAGTAAAAATGTTAATATTTTATCATCGGTACATGGACATCATTCGTAAATATTTAAGAATTTAATGCTCTTTTTTTGTAAATTTATTGGGGTGTAAAAGCGTTGACCGAAGTACATGTACATTTGGTATGAAGCGCGGAAGCGCTTCATACTAAAAATGTGCGCACGGTCAACGCTTTTACAACCCTATAAAGTTACAAAAAAAAGCATTCAATACTTATAATTACATTTTTACCTATAGGATCATGAAAACACGACTTTAATCAAGTTTTTATTTCATTTACCTGTGCACTTTATTGTGGAACCTCGTGTCATCATGAATGAAAAGTTGCATTGTGTAATGCAATTGATTAAGGAATATCACGAGATTGCTAGTTAGCCAATCAGAATAACGTATTATAATGAAACATACATCTAATGTTATTATAAATCAATATTGAAATATCTTATACGTTCAGGTATTTTATATTCAATCTGTTTATCTATTAGATCTGACAAAACATGTTTAACCTCGCCTTTACCAAATCAGGAGCCTCCTGACGTGTTTTTTTTTTATTTTTCTATATCTGGGTGCGGGATTTTCTCGTTGTCTTTAAGCGCCTTTGGTGTCTTCGACTTTTTTTCTGTTCTTTTGTCGGTTTGTTGTCTTTTTTGACATATTCCCCATTCCCATTCGTTATTTAATTTAATCAGTTAGTAATTTTTGTCGATTTTGTATAAATGGAAGATTTGTTTCGCTTTCTTATTTTTCAAGTTTTTATTGTTTCGTTTTACTGCGTTCAGAATGTTTCATTTCGGTCCATTTTTTCAATATAAGGGAAGCTAGCTATATAGTAACTATAGGGTAGCCGCTTGTTCTGATTTATACTATCTGTCTTACAACCTAAAAGGATTATTTGATATACTTTAATAAACTAACGAATATTAATTTTGATAAAATATATTAAACAATAAGAAAATTTACACTGCTTAAATAACGATTGTAATACTGCGAATTTAAACAGTTATATGACAACTGCGGAGGTGGTTATTGCAGCTAAATCTTTAAAGAATGACAAATCAAATGGTTCAAATCGTATTTTAGATGAAATGTTGATGTGTATGTTAATTGTTCAATCTTATTCTTGAAGAAAATCAAACTATTTTTCTTGACCAAATTGGATTCAGAAGGGAAAGCTGAACAAGTGATCATGTTTTAACTCTTCAAACAAATAATTGATAAAGCATTTAAATCGTTAAAAATATATATGCCTGGTTCATAGATTTAAGGAAGACATTTGATACTATTAACAGAGAGGTTCTGTTTTACAAATGGTCTTATTACAACAAAGATTGTCCCATAAAACTATGTTATATGCTGATGATTTAGTTCTTATTTCTGAAACTGCCAAGGATTGTTTCTGTTCCGGAACTATCACCCAGTCCATCAATTAGTGTGGAGTAGTATGCGGTTCGGAGCTGGAACTACGTGGATTTTGGGTCCAACTTATATACACGAATCGTACAGCGAGAAAGGTGTTTTATAAGTGGTGGATCCAAGAGGGGGTTACGGGGCTGGAACCCCTTTTTTGGGTCGATCAATGCATTTGAAAGGGGACATATGGTTGGAACACCCCCTTATATCCTGGGATGGGTGTTTTTGGTACATAAATCTGCATGTCAATTTCTTTTCTCGTTTGAATTGTTTTACATTGTCATTTCAGTGCCTTTTATATGAGCAAGGCGTCTGCAAAAATGAAGATGAACAATAAGATATGACTATTTATTCATTAAAATAAATGAAGTGTATGAACAAAAGCTTTAGGTCACATATGTATTTAGAACACCTGACCTGCGACAGTCAAATACATACCGAATAAGGCGGGGTTAAACATGTAAGTAGGATCCCCACCATTCCTCTAACCTGGGACAATGCTGATTACCACACAATACAAAATCAGATCTCAAATTTGGTAGCGTCACTTTTACCATTCATGAGTTATCATGTCCCTTTAAAAGCATAGAAAATGCTGAATTTTTCGTTTCCATTCTCTTAAATAAGTTTGATTCATTCAAATTGTATAAACCTTATACGCAATGCTTATTACCCCATAACACAGAACTATCAATTTCAATATTGGGTGGCGTCACTGTTTATGAGTTATTAGATGTAAGAAGGTGTGGTACGAGTACCAATGATACAAATGTCAACACGGAGCCTGAAGATAGGAAAATGCTAAATCTGTTGTGTCCGTTCTTTAACTTTAGTTAACCTCAACCAAATGTTTCGAAACTTATACACAATGCTTATGGTCACAAAACGGTAAAAATTACGTGAATCCTGTATCTATATGTTGAAGTTTACTCATGGTTTCAGAAGCAGGAGCATCTGTGGCAAATTGACATATTCTACATTTATTTTAGTAACAGCTTATTTACTTCCATTGAATTCTATTTCTATTAGAATTAACTTGCATATTTTTTCAGGATCTCGGTGCAGTTTGGTAATAGACAGTGATATTTCAAGTTACATGTGACCACTAGATTGAGCTCTCTGTCTAAGTGTACTTCTAAGGTGTGTTTCACTAGATTGAGCTCTCTGTCTAAGTGTACTTCTAAGGTTCTTTGCACTGAGTTCAGTTTATTGATATGCGAATACCCTCTGTGTGAATTCTTAAGATGTAAATACAGACTATCCATATCTATCACATCTGGCAGCACAAAAAGTCATAGTTTGGTCAAGAGTTCCTTGTCAAAAAAACACAAATCAGATTTTGAGGAAAGGGTCATCGTGGTACACAAAACTAACAAATATATTTATATATCTAATATAGATATAAGAAGATGTGGTATGAGTGCCAATCAGACAATTCTCCATTTAATTCAAGCAAAATATACAAGTTGTACATTGAGGGCAAGCTCACATGAAGTTCCTCGTGCCATAAGACTCACCATCTTATGACAATACATCTACATGCCACATATTCAGAAGCAAGGTCAATTGAAAATTATATTTTGAGGTCAAGGTAATATACCAAGGAACACACTATATCATGATGACACACCCACAGTGCATAGGTCGAGAGTCAAAAAGTCATAGTCTGGTCAAGAGTTCCATGTCAAAAATACAAACAGCAGTCCTGCTCGAAAGTACACGTAACAATGTCTTATGTCATGATTCACTACACCTGCCAAATACAGAAAACCTAGGTCAGAGACAGAAACACAAGACATATAACCAAACTCAATTGAACGGTTCTTGTATTGCAGGGGCCGTGTCATCGAAAGAGTCCTAAGATTTGTCTTAAGTTATATTTTAGGACAAATTGTAGGACATTTTTAGGACTGTCTTATGATATATCTCAGACTGTACATCGAAGGTGTCCTAAGATAATCTTAACAAAGAGGTCCTATAGTCACGGTGGGTATGGTTGTCCTGCGAGAGAACGTTCTGTGCTGGTGATTCGGTCCTGACGGGTGCTGGTGATCAATGAAAAAATGTAAACAAAGACGAAAATGATGATTTTTGACGTTTTCACTCATAAAAAATGGAAGAAAACAGTTGAGATTATTCAATTTTGTTTCTTATGGGTTCATATGTAAACCATTTAAAAGTTGACCCTCTAAACTGTTTCAGTAAGCGTAACACAAAAGTGCTCATTTTCAGAAAATCTAGAACTGAAAAAATAAAACAAAAATGCTCATAGAGTCCGCTTTCCATACCGCAATCCACACGGCAAAACTATTTTGTGAAAAAACATTGCAATTTATTAAAATTTAGCATTTTCTCAATTTATTCATGTCCTGATACTGTGCTGGTGGGTCCTGTCATTGTGCTGGTGGGTCCTGATACGGTGCTGGTGATTTTGGATAAGAAGTTGGTCATATTTGTAACAAATGTTACAAAATCAATAAAATTGGGCAGATAATTGTTGTCAATAGGATCAATGACTCCTATTTTAGCTCTTGTGCATCCATTTGGCTATTTAATATGTGTTTTCAAATGATCGTAACTTGTATTACATAATTACATAAAAGGGCAACATCTTTCATCCAATATCAGATAACAATATATAGTATCTAAAATAAGAATAGTTTTATTAAGATATTAAATGCCCCTTACATTGATGCTTCAACAATGATCAAAGCCCATGCCGCATAGACATGTTTGTTAGCGCTCTGCATACCCCTCCCCACTTCCACCCAACCAACCCTCCTTCATTGTTACAGTGGTGTACCAACACAACAATTTATCACATAAAATAATAACACAAAGACACACATTATTGAACAACGAATGCTCGCAGGTACTGAAAGCTAGTTCAAAGCCGCATTTTCAAATAATAGATAAACCATGTTCTCATATACAAAAATTCCAATCGTGTCGATTAAAAAAGTCTCAAAACTTAAGTTCACATTTTAATGTTTGATGAAGCAGACCTTTAAAAGTGTGCAGTAAATCTTGTGCTCACAACAGTTATTGTCATAATTATGTATACATAAGACTTATAAAGGAATTAAGAAGGTACCAAGAAATATTTTACAGTTCAATTTAATGATCATGAATGGAAGGAAATGGTACGGAAGTTTACATAGGACAAAAAGAAATTGATAGTATTTTTTGGCGAAAGACTTAAACGCTTCTTTGCATTATAGCTCTTCTATAAAAGCATGCAAAAAAAAACTTTGATTGACTTGCTTGCTATGTTTGCTTGGATGTTTTGAGGTATGCGGAGTTTCAATACATACTGGGATTTGATTGGACAAATACAAACTGACAGGAATTATAGTTAATGTTTATTGTCCAAACAAATTCTAGTATATAGTAAACAGACTACTTACCTGTCGTTTACAAACATCCAAACAATCATAGAAAGCAATTTGATCAATGGTTTGCTTTGCATATATTTATAGAAGAGCTGTAAATTCTGAAAAAAGAATGTTGTCGTAGATGGTTAAATCCTCAACAAAATCTCAATAACTTTGTTGGAACGAATAAAGGTTTTAAATCAAATTTTCTTGGACTTTTTAGATTCCACCCTGACGAGGCATGTTAGCTTTTCGCATGCTGTTGCACCTGACGCACGGAAAATTTCACATTTCCATCTTCTTTTCTGAAATATTTTTCCCAAGGATTGTTATCCTAGTAAAAGGTGTAACCAATGAATTGAACACATGTTAAAAATTCCACAATACTATATAATTCATTTTATGTGTCAATTTGTTCGAAAAAAGTCGAAAAGAAGAGAGTTTTTTTAATGTCATGATTATCTGTCGCTTTCTAGATCTATGCTTAGCATTTATTTCAGATGACATGGACTCCTCACCCTGGTGACCCTGCTGCCTTTCATAACTTTATCCGTATACATATATTAATAGATAAACAAAAGGCTGCAACTGGTATTTTTGTATTTAAAATGATTCGTTGTAACGAGAATATTTGTGGTGAATGGAAACTGAGGGTCAAAATCTTAAATTGCTTATAAATGTTGCTGGACCCAGTTTCGTTATCTGATCTGAATTTTCTGAAATGTGCAAGGTAGATAGACATTGGCCTTTTGTTTTTTTTTACTCGGTAAGTTTTGCCCTAATTGCTTGAACTTTTGCAATATTAAAGCCAATTTCAATGAGTGTGTAGACCAAGGGATTATCTTTGGTTATCTTGCTTGCTGAACAGAAAAGTCATTGTTAGGTTATATAAACTACCCTACTTTAAGAGTAGACTAGTCCGACAAATGACACATCTTTCTCTCTGTAGGACCAGGCTACTTCGAAAGGAGGGTAGTATACCTAACATAACAATGAATTCACGGTTTAGCTAACAAGCAAGCTAACCAAAGATATTACCTTTGCCTACATACTCAATGGAATCGGCTGTAACTAAAAACTCGAATACATTTTAAAACAGACAGTGGTCATGTTTGTTGATGAATATTGTTTTTCCTAGATTCACTCTTGAAAAATCATTTGGTAACATTTGGTCAAGTAATTTCAGAAAAGATCTTTTTGTAATTGCGGACGCCAAGACAATACATGAACCTTACACGACCCCTCGACACAGGTGAGCTTATATATGATCTTATAGCGATTCGGGTTGATAACCAGTTGAAATTAAGCCAGTTTTTTGTGTGTGTAGATTTGTATTGTTTTAAACTGTTATGACCTTTTAAAGTTAAATGTAGGTGTTTAATCTAAGAATTTCTTTTTTAAACTTATATACTTGTTTTATACTCAATTGGTAGTATGAAGCTAGGAGATATTTTAATTTTTGAAATTGAAGGCACAATTAACAAAGCAAACGGTAGTTTCAAATACTTTTAAATAGATCTTTAAGAATAATTTACCCTTGTGTTGATCCAATGCTAAACATAACAAAAATCTCTGTACAAAGGTTATCTCGTCTTCATTCTCTGACATATTCTAGTCTGCCCTTTCATAAAATAGTGATTTTTTTTAGTGTTCTATCGAACTTTCGATAAAAAATATACCTGATAACCGTTCAGACAAAAAAATTATATTGAAAAAATCTTACAGATACAGCAAGGGATTCTTAATAGCTATAAGATACATTTTTCTTTTAAAATACAACTTTTAAATCTTACGAGAAACTATGCCAAGCTTAAAACTTTCACTGTAATCTCGCTCTAACTTATCCCCCCCCCCCAAAAAAAAAAACAACAAAAAAAACCAAACAAACAAACCCGCAATACTATTGTCATTCTTATAGTCAGCACTAAATTGTTTACAAACAAATGTGTTTTAAGCTGCTAAAGACATATGATTCAAACGTTCAGAAAGTACTTTGTTCTATATTTTTGCTCTCCATTTTTATGCAAAACCTTTTACATTTTTATTTTATGGGTTATTGTTGAAGGTCGTACGATGACGTATGGTTGTTAACACATACTTCCGTTGGTTTCTTATGGAAATTTGTCCATTGACAACAAACATACCACATCATCTACTTTATATAAGTATTGTATAATTTACAACGTATTTTGGTGAGCTTGCAAAATGATCGTAATCCCGAAAATCGTAAACATATTTTCTTATCTTAAAAGGGTGCAAGAAGGGTTCCATTAACAGGCCAATAAATAAGATTACAGTTAATTTAAAAAAAAAAATAAAAATATAGGGGTATTTTTTCTCTCATAATAACAGTAAACAGATTCACAACAATGTCAATTTCAAGAAAGCAGACAACAGTTAATTAGCCAATAACAGTCAGCATCAATGATCTTGAATATATGCCACATTTAACTAAAATATAAAGGCACAGAACCAGGACATAGGAGCACAGAACCAGGACCGTTTTTCTTATCACCAGCACTGCGTCAGGACAATTCCGTTTAACGAACTTGCACGACTTTTGCAATATAATATTGTTGTAATATACTTTGCATGGTACTTATGACGCATCAGAGAAAAATTAAGCAACAAAACAGTCGTTTTATTGCCGTTCTGATACAATGTAAACAAACCCACCAGCACAGAATCAGGACCCACCAGCACCTGACAGGACCAAATCACCAGCACAGAACGTTCTCTCGCAGGACAACCATACCCAACGTGATAGTAGTCCTACGTGAAATTATCTCGCCGTATAATAATGTAATTAATCTAACAAGAATATACCAAAAAGTAGGATTTCTATATGCTCCATTTGCACGCGTATTATGCTTAAACTTAAATCCTACATTTTAAACATATACGGTACCAATAAATTGTAAACACATGCATGGACGTTAAAAATATATGTTTAGTTGTAAATAATTAGATGAGACGAACTCAAAGTGCCAAACTGTTTCGATGTTTTAGATCAAAAGAAAATCTCGTGTTATTTTGGTATAAAAACTCAGGACATACATGTAATTATATAGTGTGTATTGCTCTACCGTAACCCTACAAAATGTGGAAGAAGAGACGTCCGAATTTTACAGACACAGAAGTACAAATTTTACCTAATGATTTATTTTATTTTATTCTTACTTTTATTTTATTTTAACAAGAATATACAAAAGAATCTATTTATACAATATATGTATTGTATCGGCTGTTGTCTGCTCTCTGGTCGGGTTGTTGTCGCTTTGACACATTTCCGATTTCCTTTCTCAATTTTATGTTGTTGGAAAATATAGAATTTATTTGTATGAGCTTTAGAAACAGGACGAAAAGCGAGGCTCTAGCTTTTCTCCTGTTTCGTAGCGAGTCAAATAAATTTTATACATATTTTCCTACAATGTACATATATTGTTTTTATCATGAAATTACTCCCAACACTTGAAACTTTAGTTATAAAATCAAAATCATTGTCTCTAATTTCACAAAATCGACATCGTTGAAACACGGACCGCGAAGAGGACCCCAAAATGAACTGGTTTGGAAATGTTCATACAACTGCTTGCTCAACGTGGAATTGGGGTAACAGGACAAGTACAAAAAAGCAAACATTTATTTGTATGTACCTGTTATTTGTACAATAGTTGGCTAATTGCAGGATTCATTTTTATACCCCACGCAACGAAGTTGCGGAGGGTATAATGTTTTTGACCCGTCCGTCCGTCCGTCCGTCCGTCATATCGTCCGTCAGTCCGTCCGTCAGTCCTGTTTCTTGTCATCGCAACTCCTCTCAAACCACACAACAAAATTTCATGAAACCTTTTTAGATGAAAAGGACATATTATGTAGTGCATATCGTCAGGAAATTACGATTCAATTTTTTTTCTAGGAGTTACGCCCCTTTGAACTTATTTGCTTCAATGTACTACTGCAACAGTTTGTCATCGCAACTCCTCTAAAACTACACTACAGAATTTCATGAAACCTTTTTAGATAATAAGGACATACTATTAGATGTGCATATCGTCAGGAAATTACGATTCATTTTTTTTCTAGGAGTTACGCCCCTTTGAACTTATTTACTTAAATGTACTACTGCAACAGTTTGTCATCGCAATTCCTCTGAAACTACACAACAGAATTTCATGAAACCTTTTTAGATAATAAGTACATACTATGTAGATGTGCATATCGACAGGAAATTACGATTCATTTTTTTTCTAGGAGTTAGGCCCCTTTGAACTTATTTGTTTCAATGTACTTCTGCAACAGTTTGTCATCTCAACTCCTCTGAAACCACACAACAGTATTACATGAAATTTTGTAGATAATAAGGACATACTATGTAGATGTGCATATTGACAGGAAATTATTACTCATTATTTTTTTTTATACAATTTTTTTTCTTACACTTATTCAATTTCTCCAGTGACAATGTGGGGACGTGGGGTATGTGAGCGTGCTCACTAAGGTTCTTTAATTTTATATGCTAAGACATCATAAAGTTATCATTAAAGTGAAAATGTCCTTAAGACCTTATTAGTAGTTCTGAAGGTGGGACAACCATTAGGACATCTCTTAAAATAAGATCGTTTCAATAACACGGCTAAGAGCAAAAAATTCTCCTACGATGGTCTTGGGACATGTCTTAGTCCTAAGACACCTTCGATGACACGACCCCAGGTCACTACAATTTAATTTATTTAGCTAAAATGTACGCTTGCGTTAAACAATGGAAATTAACACTGTATATTATAATTCGGTTGACTGGTAAAGAAGAATTTTACAAGCCTGTCGAAAGAAATTGTACAAGCCAATTCCGTAGAAATTATTGTATAGCGTGAAGATTGTATGTTTTTCTTGTATATGTTTCGACATTTTACAGATCGTTTTCAAAACTCCATTTCATTACTCTGTAATATTTTCCACTGAACATACACAAAACACTTTTAATGATAATTATATAAAAACCGCGCTCAATAGTCAATAGTGTCCTTGTTTTGATTCCAAAATATGTAGTCATACTTGAATGCAAATGTTTTAGCTCACCTGACACCAGGGCTAGGTGAATAATTCTCATCATTTGTCGTGCGTTAACTTTTACAAACATAAAAAAGAAAATGTGGTATGATTGCCATGCAATGAGACAACTCTCCACAAGAAACCAAAATGACACTGAAATTAACAACTTTAGGTTACCGTACGGCCTTCAACAATTAGCAAAGCCCATAACGCATAGTCAGCTAAGAAAGGCACCGAAATGACAATGTAAAAAAATGAAACACTTAAACAAACGACACCGGTACGTCTAAACACCGCTCAGGACGTCCTGAGTGCACTCAGGACATGAAATATATGTTTTAGTGTGTTGTGAAGGTATGCATTCGATAGATAATATAACTCTTCATCTAATAATTTTTGTTTTGATAAAATCATTTTAACATTTTAACATTTAAGGAGTTATCGAAGTTTTCATCGGCCGTTTTTGTGAAATATGTCAGGCATGACCTAGGATTATATATATTGAATACCAATTATCAGGTTTATTGTGCCTAGCCAGTCAAGGTCGTTAAAAACTTCCATTTGTTGTTGTTTATTAGGTCATTTGGTCTTTAATAGTTAGGAGTTATTAGTGATGGTACTAACCGCATACAAGTAAGCTTGGCAAACAAACAAAATAAGATGTCTTTTGGAATATCAAAAAACAATGAAGATATATTGTTTTAGAAAAAAACCGCTAAATAAACATTTTTCTTTTTGTTTGTAATAATTGAAGACAGTCGAGAAATATGAGAAATCTACATAATATAGTTTGGAAATTTTAATTCAATAGACCACTTTCGAGTTCATCCGTCACCGGAAAAAACTCGTCAATTATACGCGCCTTTATGACGTCATTTACCAGATAGAGGGGATCACCTGTATCCCTGCACTATTAACGTTCATCAAGCGTCTTAGTGATCGTCATTATGCAGGATAAACTAGAAATAATGCTTGTTATATAGGTACTTAATGACAATTCCCTAATGACAGTAGTGCTGATTGTCAATTTTGAGAATTCAATTTGCCGAATAATTCGTACAATATAGAAGTATAGTTTTCCAACCACTCGCCCAACATTGGAATGGAAGTGACGACGCCCCTAAGCACACAAATGACGTTCACTAAAACCAGAGTTTTTGACGGAAATGCATCGAACTCGAAAGTTGTCTATTCATTTCATTTCATTAATTTAATAGAAACAAAACATATCGTTATTTAATATTTTATTTGTATGGATTTTCGTACACTATATTTTATTTTAATTTCGTGCGATGAAATTTTTTGTTTTATTCTTGCTTCAAAAATTAGGAATTTTTATTATCAGATGTATTAACGGCTTACTTCTTTCGATGACAGAAACCAACCCGCGTCAGCATACACTTCAAAATTCATTTTTGATGGGGGAGTGTTATGACGACATACGCTCGAGAGCTGTAACCGAGGTGTTGAATAATGGACATTCATTTAACTGTCTCACGACTTTGGTACTGACAATAAGCTACCTGTCATCGTTATTACTACGTCAGAAACTCGTAGACTAGTACGCCATCGTCGTTGTTAGCGGGCTATCAAGCTAACCAACCTGGACCTGAAAGTAGCCGTTGTGAAGTACAAAAGAAACATCAAAAGAGTAAACAAACCAAAAATAACTCAGCATAATCAAGATGGCTGCGCAACAAAATAGCTGCCTTCAACCTGTTGCTAATTACCAAGGATTTGTATAGTAAGTCTTACTATACAAATCCTTGTGATTACCAACTGCAGAAAATATCTAAAGCTCACCAATTGCCCGCGGGATGTATATCCAGTCAATGTCGTTAAACACTTCCATCATCATCATGTTAAACCACGTACAACAAGATCAAAGCCACGAACATGATAAGCAGAAAAAAAAGCATTATTATAGTCCATTTGCCAATTCCCGACCCTGTAATTAGATACCTTTTTTTTTTAGTTGTCTCCTTTATGAGGGACATTCATTTTTTTTTATTAACAATGGAGAGCTAGCAGGAACAGCAAATTTACCTGTGCGTAATCTTAGGTTTTGAAATCTTTTAATTACATTAATTTGTTGTTTAGATAAATACTTACGACATCAGAAATTATTGTTAAAAACTTCCAAGTGCTCCACGAAACCTCTTTCTAAATTATTAACATTTATTTTATCAGCAATCAAAGACGGGCTTCAAAGTTATTGTGAAACTGCCTATTCTAGAGGTGGCGTGAATCAGATGTGGATACTTAAAAATTCCAAAGATCTTTTAGAGTACATACAATCTAACTCTCTTTCATCTTGTAACAGTATTAAAACATTTGACTTTTCTACTCTTTACACAAGTATTCCACATTCCAAACTAAAAGACAAATTGAAAGAGTTGGTATTACTTTGCTTCATAAAAAAGAATGGCCAACGTAGATACAAGTATCTTGTCTTGGGGAGGGATAAATCATACTTTGTAAAGAATCACTCTGATTCAAACAAAAAATTCTCTGAAACCGATATTATCAAGATGCTTGATTTCTTGATTGACAACATATTTGTAACGTTTGGAGGACGTGTTTTTCAACAGACTGTCGGCATCCCAATGGGAACAAACTGTGTCCCTCTACTTGCCGACTTGTTTCTTTATTATTATGAGGCTGACTTCATGCAGGAACTTCTTAGGAAGAAAGATAAGAAGTTAGCAATATCCTTTAACACTACTTTCCGCTATATAGACGACGTACTTTCACTAAACAATTCAAAATTTGGTGACTATGTGGAACGCATCTATCCCATCGAATTGGAGATTAAGGATACTACAGATACAGTTAAGCTTCATATCTCGACTTACATCTAGAAATTGACAATGAGGGTCGGTTGAAAACAAAACTTTACGACAAAAGAGATGATTTCAGCTTTCCAATTGTGAACTTTCCATTTCTAAGTAGCAACATTCCAGCAGCACCTGCATACGGGATATATATCTCCCAATTGATACGATATTCCCGTGCTTGCATTTCCTATCACGATTTTCTTGATAGAGGGTTATTGCTCACAAGGAAGCTATTAAACCAAGAGTTCCAAATGGTGAAGTTGAAATCATCCCTTCGTAAATTTTACGGACGCCATCACGAGTTGGTTGACCGTTATGGAATAACCGTTTCACAAATGATATCGGATACGTTCCTTACGTCGTAACTACAATCCCCTTCCATTTCATGAATGTGACCAACCGAATTAGACTATTTACCGGATTTGTAATCACATAAGCAACACAACGGGTGCCACATGTGGAGCAGGATCTGCTTACCCTTCCGGAGCACCTGAGATCACCCCTAGTTTTTGGTGGGGTTCGTGTTGTTTATTCTTTAGTTTTCTATGTTGTGTCATGTGTACTATTGTTTTTCTGTTTGTCTTTTTCATTTTTAGCCATGGCGTTGTCAGTTTGTTTTATATTTATGAGTTTGACTGTCCCTTTGGTATCTTTCGTCCCTCTTGTTGTTTAGATAAATACTTACGACATCAGAAATTATTTTTCATACAAAATTAGTTTAACCGCCGATACATAATTTTCAGTCCATCATACTTTGCATTGGCAAAAGCCAATATTGTCCGGTATGGAACCAGTCCCAGATTGACAAAGGGAAGTAATTTGTTTAAAAAGTTTGTAATAACAGAATCAAATCGGACCAAACATTTTGCCTTATTTTGCATTAGAAATGCACAGCAGACTAAGTTGATGATATACATGCATTGGTTTAAGAATGGAATAAACATTACTTTTAACCAGTGACTCACTTTAAATATTGGTTTTATCGTGCAAGAAACCAAAAAAGAAGACAATTTTCATTCCAAATGTAATTAAGATTAATTGTATCGATGTATACCACCAGGACCAGTGCATCTATCCATTTTCAATGATTTTAATCTGAGGAATCTGCTCTAATTTCTGCATGATGACATTTTCAACCTTTCAAGCAACTGTGAAGTGCTGCAATATATTTTTAAGCAACACATAAACAGTTATTAGAGAGGTACTTTCAGCTGAAACGAGAAAATATATTAGTTTTGAAAAAGCACTTTATACACTAAATAAAACATTATTAAAATTTTTTTTTAGTGTTATAATATTTTTTTTGAATTTTACATTTGTTAGAGATACATGAAGTACCGGTACCTTATCCCGGCCTCGTGTTTCTTGTTTGTACACCTGATTTCTCTCACAGTCTATTAAAAAATAAACAGGGACTAAATTTAAGTCAGTCCGGAGATTTAAAAAAAAATATGTGTTCCAGGGTTCACGTTCCCCTTTTCTTGCCCACTCTTCATATTCTTTGTATGTACTTCATGTCCAGGTAAATGAAATGTGAGGTGAATATCAACTAAGGTGTGATCAAGTGTAAAAAATCAAATGACACTCTCTCTAAAAGAACAGATATTATGAAACCATATAACATTTTAGTTCCAGGAAAATATCTTAAGAAGGTGGAAATAAAATATGTTATGTTTGTTCCAACGAACTTATTACCATTCAAAGACTTGTTCCAGGGGGGGGGGGGGGACAAGTATTATGGGAACAACAATCATGTTCACACCACTATGAGAATAAAAAAAATTCTGGCTTCTGGCTTCAGTTGGAAAAGTTTTAAAGTCTGTCATACACTAGATGTGTAAAAGTTAAATGCATTTTGTGTTTCAGAAAGATAATTTCTACAGGGGCGGATTCAGCCATATACATTATTAGATATAGAACTTGTGTTATGATAAATCTTGAAAAATAAGTGATGAAAACTGCATTAATATGACCTCAATTGGAGATATAACCCAGAGCTTAGAGGTGGATTTAAGGGGGAGCAGGGTGTTATTTCTGAAAAATTGGTGGAATATAAAGGGAAAACAGGCGGATCAACCCATTTTAAAAAGGAGTTCCTAACCCAGGACAAAAAAGGGGGGGGGGGATTATATAGGGAACACACAATCTTACCGCTTTTGAATCAGCCACTGTGGAATCACTGAAGAATGACTAGAGAGGGCTCCTACTTTATGAAAATTTCTAGATCCGCCAGGGTCTGTGATAAATTTAAATCTAAATAAGCTATTGTTATTTATTACGTTAAGTAGGTCAACAGCTCATCTAGCTAATAAATATATTGTTGTGCCTTTTTATGTATATGGCTCTGATCTGGTTGTAGATTAACATCTAAGAAATACTTAAATTCATGTTTATGATTTGTGTCATTATTGTTTCATTATTGTAACAATTATAAAAATCATTGTAATAACGTATTTACTTAATCACGTGAGATTCATTGCTATAAAAAAAACCTTTTAACGAGGCGTATATCGGTTTATTAAATATATCTTTTTAAACTAAGAAAGTTGCTTTTACTTAATTTAAACAAAAAATTAAGGTATCTTACACTTTATCTATTTCATAAATAAAAAGCAATATATATATAAAAATATATCGTTACAGTTTATGTATAGAGGGGAAATGCATACTTAAACCCCGTGCCTACTATGGTGTTTGTACACCTGATTTCTCTAATATGACCTTAATTTGAGATATAACCCAGAACCCAGAGGTAGATTTAAGGGGGCGCAGGGTTCTATTTCGGAAAAATTGGTTGAATATAAAGGGAACACAGGCGGATCAAGCCATTTTAAAAAGGGGTTCCTAACCCAGGACAAAAAAGGGGGGATTATATAGGGAACACAAAATCTTACCGCTTTTGAATCCGCCACTGTGGAATCATTGAAGAATGACTAGAGAAGGCCCCTACTTTATGAAAATTTCTAGATCCACCAGGGTCTGTAATAAATTTAAATCTAAATAAGCTTTTGTTATTTATTACATTAAGTAGGTCAACAGCTCATCTAGCTAATAAATATATTGTTGTGCCTTTTTATGTATATGGCTCTGATCTGGTTGTAGATTAACATCTAAAAAATAGTTAAATTCATGTTTATGATTTGTGTCATTATTGTTTCATTATTGTAACAATTATAACAATCATTGTAATAACGTATTTAATCACGTGAGATTCATTTCTATAAAAAAAAAACCTTTTAACGAGGCGTATATCGGTTTATTAAATATATCTTTTTAAACTAAGAAAGTTGGTTTTACTTAATTTAAACAAAAAATTAAGGTATCTTACACTTTATCTATTTCATAAATAAAAAGCAAAACATATATAAAAATACATCGTTACGCTTTATGTATAGAGGGAAATGCATACTTAAACCCCTTGCCTACTTTGGTGTTTGTACACCTGATTTCTCTAATATGACCTTAATTTGAGATATAACCCAGAACCCAGAGGTAGATTTAAGGGGGCGCAGGGTTCTATTTCGGAAAAATTGGTTGAATATAAAGGGAACACGGGCGGATCAAGCCATTTTAAAAAGGGGTTCCTAACCCAGGACAAAAAAGGGGGGATTATATAGGGAACACAAAATCTTACCGCTTTTGAATCCGCCACTGTGGAATCATTGAAGAATGACTAGAGAGGGCCCCTACTTTATGAAAATTTCTAGATCCACCAGGGTCTGTGATAAATTTAAATCTAAATAAGCTTTTGTTATTTATTACATTAAGTAGGTCAACAGCTCATCTAGCTAATAAATATATTATTGTGCCTTTTTATGTATATGGCTCTGATCTGGTTGTAGATTAACATCTAAGAAATAGTTAAATTCATGTTTATGATTTGTGTCATTATTGTTTCATTATTGTAACAATTATAAAAATCATTGTAATAACGTATTTAATCACGTGAGATTCATTGCTATAAAAAAAACCTTTTAACGAGGCGTATATCGGTTTATTTAATATATCTTTTTAAACTAAGAAAGTTGTACTTAATTTAAACAAAAAATTAAGGTATCTTACACTTTATCTATTTCATAAATAAAAAGCAATATATATATAAAAATATATCGTTACAGTTCATGTATAGAGGGGAAATGCATACTTAAACCCCGTGCCTACTTTGGTGTTTGTACACCTGATTTCTCTAAAATGACCTCAATTGGAGATATAACCCAGAGCCCAGAGGTAGATTAAAGGGGGCGCAGGGTTCTATTTCTGAAAAATTGGTTGACTATTATAAAGGTAACACAGGCGGATCAAACCATTTTAAAAAGGAGTTCCTAACCCAGGACAAAAAAGGGGGGATTATATAGGAAAACAAAAAATCTTACCCCTTTTGAATCCGCCGCTTTGGAATCACTAACTAATGACTAGAGAGGGCCCCTACTTTATGAAAATTTCTAGATCCGCCAGGGTCTGTGATAAATCTACGCTAAATAAGCTATTGTTATTTATTACGTTAAGTAGGTCAAGAGCTCATCTAGCCAAAAATAACAACTAGATGCATTTAATACCTATCTATTATATCTATTATACTGACAATAAACAAATAATACAAATAAAATCCTATTTGGAATTCTCATACCTTGATAAACTCGTAATATAGTGTAAATCTCAAAATATATAACTTTCATTTTCTACAGACTGTACATGATATCAAATGTCCTTCACATTACATGTGACGTATTTAATCACGTGAGATTCATTGCTAGAAAAAAAAACCCTTTTAACGAGGCGTATATATCGGTTTATTAAATATATCTTTTTAACTAAGAAAGTTGTCTTTATATAATTTAACCAAAAATTAAAGTATTTTACACTTTATCTATTCCATAAATAAAAAGCAAAACATATATAAAAATACATCGTTACGCTTTATGTATAGAGGGAAATGCATACTTAAACCCCTTGCCTACTTTGGTGTTTGTACACCTGATTTCTCTAATATGACCTTAATTTGAGATATAACCCAGAACCCAGAGGTAGATTTAAGGGGGCGCAGGGTTCTATTTCGGAAAAATTGGTTGAATATAAAGGGAACACGGGCGGATCAAGCCATTTTAAAAAGGGGTTCCTAACCCAGGACAAAAAAGGGGGGATTATATAGGGAACACAAAATCTTACCGCTTTTGAATCCGCCACTGTGGAATCATTGAAGAATGACTAGAGAGGGCCCCTACTTTATGAAAATTTCTAGATCCACCAGGGTCTGTGATAAATTTAAATCTAAATAAGCTTTTGTTATTTATTACATTAAGTAGGTCAACAGCTCATCTAGCTAATAAATATATTATTGTGCCTTTTTATGTATATGGCTCTGATCTGGTTGTAGATTAACATCTAAGAAATAGTTAAATTCATGTTTATGATTTGTGTCATTATTGTTTCATTATTGTAACAATTATAAAAATCATTGTAATAACGTATTTAATCACGTGAGATTCATTGCTATAAAAAAAACCTTTTAACGAGGCGTATATCGGTTTATTTAATATATCTTTTTAAACTAAGAAAGTTGTACTTAATTTAAACAAAAAATTAAGGTATCTTATACTTTATCTATTTCATAAATAAAAAGCAATATATATATAAAAATATATCGTTACAGTTCATGTATAGAGGGGAAATGCATACTTAAACCCCGTGCCTACTTTGGTGTTTGTACACCTGATTTCTCTAAAATGACCTCAATTGGAGATATAACCCAGAGCCCAGAGGTAGATTAAAGGGGGCGCAGGGTTCTATTTCTGAAAAATTGGTTGACTATTATAAAGGTAACACAGGCGGATCAAACCATTTTAAAAAGGAGTTCCTAACCCAGGACAAAAAAGGGGGGATTATATAGGAAAACAAAAAATCTTACCCCTTTTGAATCCGCCGCTTTGGAATCACTAACTAATGACTAGAGAGGGCCCCTACTTTATGAAAATTTCTAGATCCGCCAGGGTCTGTGATAAATCTACGCTAAATAAGCTATTGTTATTTATTACGTTAAGTAGGTCAAGAGCTCATCTAGCCAAAAATAACAACTAGATGCATTTAATACCTATCTATTATATCTATTATACTGACAATAAACAAATAATACAAATAAAATCCTATTTGGAATTCTCATACCTTGATAAACTCGTAATATAGTGTAAATCTCAAAATATATAACTTTCATTTTCTACAGACTGTACATGATATCAAATGTCCTTCACATTACATGTGACGTATTTAATCACGTGAGATTCATTGCTAGAAAAAAAAACCCTTTTAACGAGGCGTATATATCGGTTTATTGAATATATCTTTTTAACTAAGAAAGTTGTCTTTATATAATTTAACCAAAAATTAAAGTATTTTACACTTTATCTATTCCATAAATAAAAAGCAATATATATATCAGTTTAAATGAGATATATATGATTAAAGACCGTGCACTCTTAAGTTATATGTTTTAAGCAAGCGCATAGGTCATCATATATACGCTTTGAAATTTCGAAGTGTCGGCATTTCACGAAAATAAACGCAATTGAGCTAATTTTTGGTGCATGTGGAAGATAACGTAAAAGCCTTTAAAAATAATACCGTAATTCAATGAACAAATAAGTTTTTCATAGAGAAATATATCGCTACAGTTTAAGTATGCAGGGAAATGCATAGTTAAACCCCGTGCCTACTTTGGTGGTCATTTTTACGCACGAAATGCTGACTTTTACGCCAATAATTGATATATATATATATATATATATATATATATATATATATATATATATATATATATATATATATATATATATATATATATATATATATTATATATATGTACAAACATAGAGCCAAATTAAAACTTCCTAGGATTCAAACTGTATGAGAAGTTATGTGGAATAACTATATACCCATAATGGGATGGAAAGACGGACGGACGGAAAGATGAACGGACAGGGGCCCCCACCCCAATATAAAACATTCAATATTAACAAAGGCCAGAGGCTCCTGACTTAAGACAGGCGCAAAAATGCGTTGGGGTTAAATAAGTTTTAAAAGATGTCAACCCTCCCCTGAGTCCGAAGTCAGAAAAGGTAACATATCAAACTAAACAAAATGACAATGATACGCCAGGGGCACCCTCTCCGTGTTCAAAATATACATGAAATATTTGTCACTGTACCTTGTCTGTTCTAGGAATTATAACCCTTAGTTTTTTATCCGCTACATGTCAAGAATTCCTCGCTCAAAACTCCGATGAACCTCCTATTGCACCCATTAGTAGATAAAGATTTGATTCCATCAAATGAAATTAATTTATGACCTACATGTACGTGTCGCTAAGAACACGATCATATAACAAATGGTCAATATATAAAATTATCCATGTAAGTTTCTCTATTGGATTTTTGCATGCCCTTAATTCTTAATATTGACGCAATTTATACTTTATCAGGCCGGAGATGCATATAGTTGAGTGTTAAATAAATCACACATAATATTATGTTTTGTAATGATCCAAATTATTGGAATGACCGGCACTAGTAACTGAAATTCTTCCTCTTTCCCAACGGAGTGAGTTGCTTCTTTTGAAATATCTCTGACACTCGGAAAATCGAATGAGATTTTCCAGATTCTTGATAACAGGTGCTTGAGTTTGTATATAATACACGTCAGTTGAGATTGATTGATTGTTGGTTGCTTAACGTCCAGTGGTAAATATTTCATGAATATTCAGGACGAGAACAAGTTCACAATAAATACTATAGGTAGGTCTTGAAATAATAGAGGCCATCTGGGGTGATGGTCGGGGAAATTTGGACTGCCACTGGAAAATGAGGGTATATTGGATAGGGACAGAAATTTTGCCTTGCAGCAGGCCACCTATGGACCCCTCGAACAGTTTTTGCAATGGTTCTTAACGTGCAAAGAGTGTGGCACTCTAGCTCCTTACACGAGGCATCGGATTTAACGTCCCCAATCTGACCGGACGTGACTGCGAACTTGATACATCCCCACAACCAAACGGACGCCCCACCGTTCGTCAAGCGTTTTACTGCCGGTTGGAAGAAGACCAATTGACCATATTTTATTCCCCAGTCACCCTTTGGTCAGTTGAGAAATATGAGACATATCATTGACTCAGTCTTTTTTTTACTAAAACACTAACATAAAACATGATAAAACACTTGCGGTAGAACATGTTTAAAAACTCGTGTAAAGATAAAAACCTTAAGGTCCGAGCTATCTGTGGGACGAGTTTATCCATTATAATTTACCTGCGTAAACTGCGTAAACTGTTAGGTCAAGGGCGCTTCTGAATGTGCTAATATTTTAACCTCGAAAAATGGGGAAATTAGCAAAGACTTGCTTCCAAAATCACCTATGGTCTGTATAATAATGCTATGGTAACATTTATTATTTATAAAGCTGTTTTGTGTAATATTTAATTTAATGATTCCGCACAATAATGTGGCCGTCGTTCAATCAACACCGTCACTGAGTGGTAAAATACAAACGGAAATCTGCCGAAATGTGCAGTTTCATTCTGTTATCAAATGACCATTGAATGAGTGCTGAGTACGTCCGATCCTTTGCCCCATCTTGTCAAATCTCTTCCCAATTTATGTTTCAACTCAACTCCTAGCAAATATATTGTGTTTCTTTCAAATATTAATTAAAGCTCTTACATAGCTGAAATCTCTTTCCAGGAGCTAAATATATCTTAAACATCTCATATTTCGAGGATAAGCTTATTTTTGCATTGGTACAGCAGCCATCTTGGATGCTTTAATCATATGATTAAAATTTAATACAAAGAGGTGGATTAAGTTAAACGACAGTTTTAGCCTTTTTAACGCAGCGTTAAAATTAACGAGAAGTTGAACAACACACTAATCATGATTAATTTTAATCGAATGATTAAGAAATTTTAATGACGCGTTAGCACTAACGACAAGTTGAACAACAAACCCCCGATATTTTTCAATAGAAAACTGACAGACCATGCAAATTGTATTTACATTTAAGTTTGAAGTTTGGTTTTTAACATAAATCTAAATTAAAATTGTAAAAATATATCTTAACAACTGGAAATAAAGTATTGCATTTATCATCACATATTTTTCATTTAGTGAATTGTTATTTAATATAACTTCAATTTTAAAACAACGGATTCGACAATAGATCTTTAAAAGGATATTTTGTGATTCATTCAGACAAACCTCTATATTTATAATTGTATTATGTATGTGATTGATTTAAAATAACTCGTTGTATTTTAAATCAAAACTTTTAACATGATACCTTATATTTTCAATAGAAAACTTCTAGGCCATGCAAATGGACTTTGAACTAAAGTTTGAAGTCTGGTATATAGCATTGACCTAAATTTAAATTGTAAAAATGTATTCAAAACTCGTCATGATTTTAAAGTTTAAATGTTTATTATGTTTTAGTAACAAAAAACTTTTGAATGAATGCATAAGGAACAATACTATTTATCTAAAATCCCAACAAAAGAGTAATGAACTCTCATGTTGAAGGCAGATCATGTTCTGGTTTGTATGAGGGTTTGGATGGGGTTAAATGATTAAAGAATAATGGCCTTAAAAAATTGAGATTGGAGAATAACAGGCACAAACATGAAGATTAAAAAAATGCGTGGTATAATTTTTTGAAGATTAGAGAAAGAAAGGGGTTACTTTTTGAAAGATTAGAGAAAAAAGGGGTGACAATTAAATGTTTACAGAATAACAGACCCCCCCCCCCCCCAATCCAGACCTTCTTGTATAACCTAAATGCATTTCTTTTTTGAAAATGTGTTTAAAACTACCCCGAGAAGGCTACCGATGTTTGTTTGAAAATAGGTCGTAACGTTGACGACCCGAATTAAAGTCGGCTGACAATTAAACGTCAATATGACGTTAGAGAAACTTTGGTTTTGGTAGCAATCTTATACAACAATTTACTGTTTACAAATTTTTGTTTTTTTTTTTAGATTTATTTCCCCGAGGGTATCACAAGCCCAGTAGTCAGCACTTGTTGTGCTGACATGAATTGTCATTGATATGGTTATGTTTATAAATTTACTGTTTACAAATTTTTGATTTTTTTGAAATACTAAGGCTTTTCTACCTCAGGCATAGATTACCTTAGGTGTATTTGGCCCAACTTTTAGGAATTTTGGTTCTCAATGCTCTTCAACTTCGTACTTTATTTGGCCTTTTTAACTTTTTTGGATTCGAGCGTCACTGATGAGTCTTTTGTAGACGAAACGCGCGTCTGGCGTATATACTAAATTTAGTCCTGGTATCTATGATGAGTTTATTTACAACCACTGGGTCGATGCCACTGCTGGTGAAGATTTATTTCCCCGAGGGTATCACAAGCCCAGTAGTCAGCACTTTTTGTGCTGACATGATTTGTCATTGATATGATTATGTTTATAAATTTACATTTACAAATTTTTGAATTTTTTTGAAATACTAAGGCTTTTCTACCTCAGGCATAGATTATCTTAGCTGTATTTGGCAAAACTTTTAGGAATTTTGGTCCTCAATGCTCTTCAACTTCGTACTTAATTTGGCCTTTTTAACTTTTTTGGATTCGAGCGTCACTGATGAGTCTTTTGTACCCGAAACGCGCGTCTGGCGTATATACTAAATTTAGTCCTGGTATCTATGATGAGTTTATATACAACGCAAACACAATTTCAGATGCTATATGTCGGTCGGTACTTTTACCTACAATCGTTTACATTTTACTCATTTTGACTTGGATGGGGAGTTTTCTCAATGACCCCATACAATTAGGGTACACTCATGATAGACTCAAGAAAACAGTCAGACATCATTGCTGTTTCAATATGAATACCGGCTCATTTATGTTTTGGTCTTGTATAATGATTAGATAAACAAAAGATAAACCCGGTAACAGATAGGGCAGTCACATATAACGACAAACAATAGACATTCAACACTGAAAACTAAAAAAAAAAAAATGAGAAACAATAGATCCCGAAAAAACATGGGCGACGTTAAATGATGAACATAATTTGTTTTTTTGTAAGAAAGTTGCTGTAAAAACAATTTATTGATATGAAGACATGTTTTTTTTATTCATTTTCATTGCCAACGTGGGCATTTACCTCATTTACATCAATGTAGAAAAGGCCCTGTTCAAAGTGAGATCAATGTTCATGAGACAATAAACCTCAAGTGAAATAAAATCCTTTTGAGGACAATTCAAAAACATGAATTTTTATATAGTTTAAAAAATATATTATTTAAATGTATGGAAAGTTTTTCGCGAAAACAAATATGAAAAAAGACGAAATTTGGTAGAATATGGTGCCATCTTATACCTTAAAACATACATTTATAAAATGGGTTAAAAGACTTGTCGAGTTCTTTATTTTAAATAAATTGTAGGTCATGTTATTTATTTTCCAACTACCACAGAATATGCCGTTCATTTTTTTTTTATCAAGGCTAAGTTATTTATTTTTTAAATCATCCTACCCTCAACCCCAAACACCGAATATAAAATGGTTGTGGAACTGTTCGACATACGAAAGTATGGTTACCCTATATAGGGTGTACATATCATGAGATGAAGAAGAAGGTACCATTTGTCTGAAATTTTCAGATTTGTAATTTTATCTGTTGGTGCTTAATAGTTATCAAAGGTACCAGGATTATAATTTAGTACGCCAGACGCGCGTTTTGTCTACATACGACTCATCAGTGACGCTCATATCAAAATAATTATTAAGTACAACAGCATTGAGGATCCAAAATTCCTAAAAGTTGTGCCAAATACGGCTAAGGTAATCGATGCCTGGGATAAGAAAATCCTTAGTTTTTCAACAAATTCAAAATTGGGTAAACAGGAAATTTATAAAAATGACCACAATATTGATATTCATGTCAACACCGGCGTGCTGGCTACTGGGCTGGTGATACCTCGGGGACGAAACATCCACCAGCAGTGGCATTGACCCAGTGGTGTAAATAGTTATCAAATGAACAAGGATTATAATTGAGCACGCCAGACGCGCGTTTCGTCTACTTAAGTACTACAATCAGAATTTCGGACTCCATCCAACAGTCTTTAAAGATGCTGGTGGACGTTTCGTCCCCGAGGGTATCACCAGCCCAGGTTCGGTGTTGACATGAATATCAATAATGTAGTCATTTTTATAAATTTCCTGTTGACAAAACTTTATATTTTTCGAAAAACTAAGGATTCTCTTATCCCAGGCATAGATTACCTTAGCCGTATTTGGCACAATTTTTTGGAATTTTGGATCCTCAATGCTCTTCAACTTTTTACTTTTTTGGTTCTATAAATATTTTGATTTGAGGGTCACTGATGAGTCTTATGTAGACGAAACGCGCGTCTGGCGTACTAAATTATAATCCTGGTACCTTTGATAACTAATTATCTCAAAATACAGCTCATAAATTGCACAAAAGTGGTCTTCCAACTTGAATATAAATGGCATATTTCAGAACAAATGGTAGTTAACATTTGTTTCGGTCCGTTTATCAACCATACACAAGCAACAACATATATATGTCTCAGATTTTTTTTATATATGCCTCCACTAAGAAGATATTTTGGTTTAACGGCTTGGTTCCAAATCTCATTTCACATTTCATCTTTGGTAGATAGATAGTTTACAATGGAGACCTATACATTCATTTAGAAACAAATTATTAAAATACTGGAACATGGTGTTGTAGAAAATACTCATTTTAAAATCATTTATCTAATTTAAGCAAAAGAGGGTACCTATTAAATTTTCTTTTTTCATTTCTTTCTAACAATTCTCATGAAAAAATGTTCTCAGAAATGACATAAAATCATAGTTGTCCCCTTAGAACCCCTACCAATGCCAGGAGTGTTCTGATACCATTATTTCATCAATAAAAATACACTATTTGTTTCTTTGATGCTCTCATTAGTAGCCAGATTAAAGTCTGAAATGGTCATTTTGGTCTGATCAAGTCTTGATCGACTTAATTTACCGCTAGAGAAAAACATTAAGACTTTTCAGATTTTAAAACACTGTTCAGATATGTTGTATTTAGTCCGTTCAGTCATGTCAAGTTAATCAAGATGGAAGGCTCTAGCGTTAAATCAAGTCTGTTAAGACTGTTTTGGACAAATTTAGACCAATCATAAAAAGTATCATTCAAAACTTTCAGATCGGGTTAAGATCCGGTTAGTGTGTCAGAATGATATTAGGAGTTCATGTGGATGATACATTGTATTATAAATGCTAGAATAAAAAACGTACATTATTTTTAATTATTAAAATTATTCGTAGACTTTTTATTTTTGTTGGAGTTTTTTTTATAATATATACATTCAGTTTTGTTGGAGAAATAAATTATTCTCCAATAACTGTAACAGTTTCTGATTGTATTTATTTTTTTTATTTTCTGGTGTTGATTTATGTATTTGTCTACTTATTCTTTGAAAAAAGTAATTGCAAATTTCAAACGTAACACTAACAAAAGAGTGACAACAACATCTTATAAATTTCATACGTCCAAATCACGTTTCTGGATTTTACTTCATCAGGAACGATCAACGCAAAATACAAGTGTAAGATCATTTATATAGTTAATTTCGTTATCCTCTTAAAGCCGCATCAGGGAACCATGTCTCCGTTTGAACTTAGCTTCTGAAACTGCTTTTATGCCGTGATGTGAGAGTGTTAAAACTATAAATAACATACCATCGGAAAGAAAAGGTTTTCGATGGGGTTTTACAGAATAGGGAATGATCGGCTTTAAATATTAATAATAGAGAAAATGGAACAAAAAAATAAAGAACAGCGAATCATAAGGTGCTTGAATATAAAGAATTGATAATGATAGAAAAAAAGTATAAAGAATAGAAAAAGAACGGATTAAACATTAAAGAATGCAGAAATGAAGGACCCCCTCCAGAATCTCATAGATTAAAACAATATAACCTAATTTTAAGTTCAGCATCGAATATATGTCTCAATACATCTGGTTGTAAATGCGCTTATCCTTTGTTTCATTTGAATACAAAAATTATTTAATATAAAATATGTATTTATTTGTTTGTTCAGATTGCACTATTATAAATATTCTTCTTTGTTTTCTTCCAATAAACTGTAAAAGTAACGTATGTATGCGGTAATATTCGGTCTATATAGATGTATATAGTTCGATGGCACGTGCTAATAATCTAAAGGTAATAAAATCAACGATCAATAAAATAATGTGGCAATTACAATGGCTATTTCACAGTTATATCATACGTTCACCCGTCATGATATCATACATGTACCTCCGTATGTGGAGTATAAGGTATAAATCAGTTTTTGATAGCTTCTTTCTAACACTATTGACGACATTGTTCAAACTACGTGGACATATCACAAAACCGCAAATTTAGTATAGTTACTTAAAAAGATATACGATATTGAAAATTCATTTTTTTTCCCTATCAAAAATGTATGGTCTTGTATTTGTAACTCTAGGTGTTTACCTAAAATGTATTGAATATGTAAAAGATTAGATTTTTTCTCAAATATTTGCCAAAAGAAACATTTTCCGAAAAAAACCCAATCCATATAATAACGTTTTGCCCTTTAAATTTATTTTTTTTTTTTTGGGGGGGGGGGGGTCCATAGAAATACCGCAAAAGACCCCCTTAGTGCACTAAGAACAAAACATTGAATTAAGGACCTGATGGAATGGTACAATTGACACAAAGGACATTGCATATATAAGTTAACGTTTTAAAAATATATAATTTTTACTTTTATAATCATATCTTAAGTTATTAGAAAGTTATTTTATATTTTATCGACACTCGCCACACTCAGTTGATTGTAATTAGTCTATAGAAACTCATGTTCGTTCAACCTTGATCCGTTTTGAAACAAAACCAAGAACAGTTTGAAAGAGAATGGAATAGCTGGCACTTTCTGTGTTTATACTGAGAACAATCACACAAATACATGAGACTTTTGTTTTTTAAATTTGATAATGAAAACCTATAAATCTGACTTTTTATTTTCCATCTTTCTTGAATCAGATACCATATAATTGCAGTGATATATAGAGCAAACCGCGATTAACCAATTCTTGTTATATCAACTCAAAGGTTGTGTGTAATATAAAAAAACGTAGTCAAACAAAAAAATATAAATAACATTACAAAAAGACAATAGTGTAAAAGCTTTAAAACAATTAAATGATCTGGTTCAAATGTGTGCAGTCTTGGTAATACTATTATGCAGTAATAATATGTCTGTTGGTTTAATTACATGGTATTTTTATGTTTATGATAACAATGTAAAATAAACGATACCAAGGGGTCAATAAAGAAATCATACTACAAAGAACGGCAGACAAAATCAAGTAAAAAAAGAAAAGACAAAAGAGAATGAATGACGAAATATTACTGACACAGATTCTACGGATTTAGTACAGGTGTTTGAATCCCAAAATTAGTTGTATGTGTTTGTGTCTTAACACTCTGTACAACTGACTTACCATTTATTTTGATATCCAACCAATACTTTATTTATGTTTTGCCACCTAACGCGACACAAGCACTTATCGACTAACCCATTTAATTGATAACCGGTACCAGTCACATGTCTCACAAATTTCACGCGTATCACCATTAACAATGTGATCTCGTTTATTAAAGTATCATATTATTCAGAGTTAAAATGTAAATAAGAAGATGTGGTATGATTGCAAATGAGACTTTTCAAAGAGATGAGTATATCAAGGGGTCGGTTAATATATTTGTAGAAGGAAAAAGTCCATTTATAACCTGCAATAGATATACATGCAATTTGGGAATACCAATTAAAAATATTTAAAAAATCATAATTACGAAATCTGTTATTATTACAGATTAAGTTTGTCATAACAAACATGTTCAAATTTGTCCAAGCAGATTGTTGTATTCGTCACGGGGGATCAGGCGGAAACCCAGTTGAAATGGAACAAAAGAATCGAAGCTCTTTGTTAGAGAAGGCAATAAATGCTTACTGTAATGTTTACTATAGTAACACACATTTTAAAAATTAATAGAAACAAATAAAACGACAAGTTGTTTCTCAATTACGAAGTGTTTTATTTTAAAAACACCATTTGCATAAGTTTTCAATTTATCTATCACATAGTAATGCAAAACAATTAGATAGCAAGTCGACAACATAGATATATATCAAGTTGGATGTAGAAAATGCATAACCTCCGATTTTTTTTTTACCACCGACGGAGAACATATCAATCTATTAGTTCAGTGTCTGCCCTTCATTTATGTGACTCAAGAAAAAATTCCAAAAATGGGTAACAATTGTATCGAAAAGAGAAAATCGAGTGCACCTTTTTATGTTAGGGCGTGTTTGAGGTGTATATTTTGTCTTTAAAACGTACAAAGCAAGAGTATTTGATGTATCATCTCGCTTCAGATTCTATCATTTTTATATATATAAAGCTATAACTTGACTTTATAACATAAAAAAATCACAGTACTAAAAGATGAAATATATGGGTCAAGTGAAATACCTGTCTAATGAATTACTAAAACAGAGTAGGTGTGTTCGAATAGCTATTTTTTTACTAAAAGTACTTGACGAGTCTTTTAAGTTGGATGATGAAAATGCACATCTTCGAAAAAATATAATTGTTTATGTGTGATAACTAGGGTTTATAATCTTCAACCACAGAAAATTTTTAGTCTGTCCTTTAAATGTTTAAGAATTTTCGAAAATTCCACCTAACAACCGATCAGACAATAATTTTAAGTTGAATCCATGCAGACAAGATCAATAACTGATGCTCATTAGCTAGTAGATACATTTGTCTTTTAAAATACAACTGACATATAAGGATCGTAATGGTGCAATGTGGATAAATTTATCGGTTTTCAAGAGCAAAATTGGCAGCGCGTCATCCCTACAATGGCTTCCATTTCTACGATTGTGAAAATGGACTGGTGTAATGGGGAGATAATTTTGACGAAGTAGAATCCTAAATGGGATTGCATACAAAATCTGTGATATTATTTTGAAATTTATTTCAAATAGTTACAGTAAGCATAGTAAGTACTAACCTCACTGAAAGCTGATTTTATTTCACTATTGATTGTGTATATATGGGAAAGTCATCTTCCAATTACACTAAATAGATTCCGTATGCATTTTTTTCCAGTCAAGGCTTTGCTGTTTTTATTTTAAACTGATAAATCGCATTTAAGTTGTTCTCATTTTACGTTATCTTGTAAGTGAAAGGCTTAGATAGATTTAAAACCAGGTTCAATCTACCATTTTCTTCATTAGGAAAATACCTGTATCAAGTTAGGAATATGACAGTTGTTATTCATTCGTTTGAAATGTTTGAGCTTTTGATTTTGCCATTTGATTAGGGACCTTCCGTTTTGAATTTACCTCGGAGTTCAGTATTTAATGTGATTTTACTTTTTGGTAAACAGTGTATCGAAAATAGAATAACATTTAAGACTAATAGAAGTATAAGGTTGATTTTATATTCAGAAATATGAAGTGCGTAAGAAGGAAAGTCGATAATAATGTGTCTTTTGATTTAACAAAACCAATAGAAAACGTGAATGGAAACAAAGAAAAATGATTGAAGGGACAAATCATTTGAACAATGAAAGATCAATTCATTTAAACAAATGAAATCACACGAGTGAGAAGACAATAACATATCATTATTTTAAATCTTTTATTTCTTTTGTTTAAGAGGGAGACTTTATAAGTTAATGTGTCTTTTGATTCAACAAAACCAATAATGGAACCTAAAACAAACCAAAGGAAATCTAACAATTCGTTTAAACAATGAAATTACACGAGTAAAAAGTTTAAAGACAATAAATGACAGATTTTAAAAAGGATAAAACAAAGATTAAAGATCAAATATCTATTCCGAAATAAGGTCGGACCGATTTAAAAATCGTATAATATCTTCCACATAAAAACAAAAAGTTATTTTTATTATAAAAGGAAACATTTCATTTGAAATATATTGAGGAACTCAAATTTCTTGTATGCAAGCTGAAAGGTTTTATGTTATTTAAAGACAAACAAAATGTATGATTATCGTAAGACATGCTTAATATTTTTATTTCGTGGCGGTATCATTGAGCAGTACCCACACTTCCTCGGTCCATTATTCAAGCGAAAGGACCGTTATAGTTATGTTCGAGGTCAACACACGATAATTCTTAAAACACATGTGTTTCCATTTATTTCTTCATTTCTAAAAGCAAATAATTTAAAGTGAATATTGTTAAGATATTTTGGAAATAAGTTTTAAAAGTTACAATAAATACTCAATGCAATTTACTGAAATCGTGTTTTCTTTAAGTATTATTAACATATATATGTAGATGAAATTCGTCTTTTTCTTCCAATAGATGTATGTTGTGAATACATCTTTTTCTCATTTAATATTTTGCTGATTTCGTTTTCAACAAACTGATTGAACTAATTTCATTTGTTACCATTTTACTTAAGGTGGTATGGGTGTCTTCCTCCATCTTGGATTGTAAAAAACAGAGAATCAAAGGTCCAGATTTTCCATCAAGTTAGCAAAATTTGATGCAGGAATGCAGATGTTTAATGTACATTTTCATTTAAAAGTACCAATTTATAAGAATATAACTTCTAAATATTGATATTTTTGCAAATGTTAATTATTTTTGGTTGTTTTTATTTTTTTTTAAATTGGCATTTTAAGGGGAGGTAACTCTAAAAAAGTGCATTTTCTGAAGGATTCTGTATGGAATTTTTCTATTTTGTATTTTAGCCGGAAAAAACGTACGGTGACCCTATCTTTTCTTTTGATATTCTCAAAGCAGTGTCTGAAAGGTATCTTTTCCTGAAGTATTTAACAATTCTATCATTTTGTTTAGTTTCTAATCACAAAATGGTTTTTTTTTTCCTGTATAATCCATAAAAAATGTGTCATTTTGTCCCATCCTGTAGCTTGAGAAAATGCGCGGTGACCTATCATTTTTATTATATTTTTCAACATGTATCAATAGATACAACGTTTTGGCAAAGTATGAACAAATTCTATCATTTCTATTTTAGACTCCCATACCTCCTTAAACTTGTACACAGTGTATTGAAAAAAAAACCCAAAAAAACGATTAGGTAAAAGGTTTATTGCATCAACAGAAATATTTAAGTGTGAAATATCAACAGATTTGTTTAACATATCAGTATTCTAATTATTGTATTTAGTTATTAAAAAAAGAGAGATAATAAGTTAATGTGTCGTTTCTTGTTCAACAAAACCAATTAAAAAACGTGTAACGAACCAAAGGAAAATAACAATTTGTTTAAACAATGAAATCAAACAAGTAAGAAGTTTGAATACAATTATTGACTAATTTAAAAAAAAAAAACGAAGATCACATATCTGTGCTATTCTTAAGTAGTATGAACAGAACGATTCAAAAATGTTCAATGAAGAAGTGTTAAATCGTACAATCAAATAAGAACATTACATTGTTACTTATACAGGAAATATTTCATTTAAAAACAATTGTTAAGGGACATAACTTACTGATTTTCAAACTGAAAGGTTGTAGGTAATTTGAAAAAAAATCAGTATTTCAAAGTAGTGTAACTAACATTTACGAAAAGACAATCGTGTGAATAAAAAAGAGGGACGAAAGATACCAAAGGGACAGTCAAACTCAGAAATATGAAATAAACTGACAACGCCATGGCTAAAAATGAAAAAGACAAACAGACAAACAATAGTACACATGACACAACATAGAAAACTAAATAATTAAACAGTTACACGTAGCTGAATCGAATGTGTGTGGAATTGGTTTTAACGACGAACAAGTCACTTATATTATGTTTCAAAGTGATACTGTCCCTTATGTATGTTCATCAATAAAAATAAAAATAAGAAATACCGCAGGGTCAATAAAGAAATCATACTCACAAAACCACAGTAAAATTATTACAAAATGAAGAGACAAAAGAAAATGAATAACGAAAAAAAAAATACAAAAACACACACTAAGGTGCTAAGGAGAATTAGGTTTCTAAAATTAAATTCCCATCATTTCTTGTTTGACTTAAAAAAAACCACATACTGTACAACAGATTAACCATTATATTTAATATCCAACAAATGTTTAATATATGTTTGCCACCTGACGCGAGACGAGCAGTATTCAACCAACTCTTTCAATTGATTACCAGTATCATCCACATGTCTCACAAATTTCACTATTCAAAAAGGTAAGTACCATTTAAATAAAAGCGTTATATTAATCAAAAAGTTTAAATGTGTTTTCGTAGTCAAGAAGGTCACTCCATGTACAAATCAAGGCGATTAAATACATTTTTACACGCACGTCTATGTAAAACCTGTTAGAGATATTATCTAAATTCGAAATTAAGAATTTAAAATGATCAAAAACATTTTTGGTTTAAATCGACATAATGAAAGAATGTATAATTCGTTATTATCACTGATCAAATTCGTAATAACAAATATGTTCAATACTTTACACAGTTTTTTTTTTTTTGTAATTTGTGATTACGGATAAACGTCGTTATTAGATTCGTTACGATGAATTGCATCAACAAATCTGTGATAACGAATTCAATTCATGTTCACGAATTTGAAACAATTTATATTGTAGATTTTTTTATCACAATGTCGATGAGAAGTTTTTTTTTTTCTTAAAATACAAAAAGTACTCACCTCACTGAAATCTGATATTCTTTTACTTTTGTTTATGCACATAAGGACTTCATCTCTTCAAATCATGTATACCGTGAATAATCAAGTCTTTGCTGTTTTTATTTTAAACTGATAAATCTAATTCAACTTGTTCTAAATTTACTTTATCTTGTAAACAGTGTTTCGAAAATATATTACAGACCAATAGAAGAAAAAGGTTGGTTTTATATACAGAAATATTTAATGTGATATTTTTCCGGTTTGTTTAACATATTGTTGTATTAAATGTTTTATTTCTTTTGTTTTAGAAACAAAGTTAATAAAATAGCGAGCCTTTTGATTAAAGAAAACCAATAGAAAGCGTGAAAGGAACCAACGCAAAATTATTGAAGCAACAATTTATTAAAACATTTAAATCACATTGAGTTAGACTTGACTGATTTAAAAAAAATAAAACAAAGACTATATATATACATGGTATTCTATAACAATACTGTCGGAGCTATTTCAAAATCGTTCAGTGAAAAAATATAATATCTTTCAGATATAACGCGCACTTTACTAGTGTACTAAGTGTTACGTGTAAAGGATGAATTTCAATAAAAAAGAAAACCAGGGGTCATAACTTACTGATTTTCCAACTGAAAGGTTGTGCGTTATTTAAAAAAACTATGGTAATAAATATAAAAAAAACAAGAAATATAGCTTATTTTTACAACGGGAACTATGACACAGAACCAGTTTGAAAATAAATAAATGATTCTAATGTTTGCAGTCTTGGTTAAGAACAAAGCAGTCATGTTTTGTCTGTTCGTAAACGTGTCAGGATGTTCTTTCTTTTGTGTTAAAGATACAAATGTAGTGATAATATTACCTAGGGGCAAGAAAGAAATCTTACATCAAACATCGACAGACCAAATCATTAAAAACAGAAAGAAACAAAAGAAATTTAATCCGGACAAGTATATTATAGGTGTTTGAATCCATAAAATCTGTTCTATGTGTTTTTACTCTTACATACTGTACGACCGATTAACCATTGCCATGCAATTTATTTTATATCGAACGGATTAATGCAAGATAAGCAGTTATCAACCAAGCCAATCGGTTGATAACCAGTACCATGCACTGCAGGTGTGTTGTCTAGGTTAAAAGGTCATCTCTCTACATCAAAGTAGACGATGAACATCATTTGCATACGTGTTTCCATTTAGAATCTGTAATAGATCATTTCAATTCGAGAAATATAAAACAAAATGTGATTACAAATTGAAAGAGTAAAAATCGTTATCACCAAAGAATAAGAAGAGCAGACAAAATACTTGTGTTTATATCCCATTTTTTGTTCGTCTTTGTCTTTACACCGATTCAACATTTAATTTAAGTCTAAACTGATTAATCTCATTTTACTTGTTCTAATTCAACCTCTATCTTGTAAACAGTGTTCATAAAAGAAGAACAAGTTAATATAAAAGTGTCTTAAACGTGAAAGGAAACAAAGAAACAATGAATTTAAACAATGAAACTGTACGATAAATGACTGATTTTAAAAAGTATCAAACAAAGACGACATATCTAATGTACTATCATATATAAGGTCGAAGCGATTTTAAAATCGTTCAGTGAGGAGGTATAATATCGTTTAGATAAATCAAACGCATTATTTAATTGTTAAGTATAAATCAAACCTTTATAAAAAAAACTTAATAACTTGGTTTTAATTCATGATGATTTATGCAGCGTTTATCAAACAGCAATCGATCGATTAAGTTTTCTTTTAATACGTAAGTATGGTTGGTAAAGGCAACTTCAGCTTTTTAAATTCGTGGCGGCATTATTGAACTATACCAAATCAATAATACTCTCATTATAATGGACGAAAATAAAACAAGAATTATTAAAGAATTACAAAGAAGCATTTGCTAGCATTTATTCCTGCATTGCTACTAAAAAAAAGACAGGAATGTATTTAAGATATTTGACAAATCTAGTTTTAAAAATTACAGCAAATACTCAACTTTGAATTCACTTACGGGGTGTTACATATTGTCAACTCCTTACAAGTACATTTATATTATGAACATTTCTTGAAGTCAAGGCTTTTTATTTCAAGATTTATTTCCATTTAATAGTTCCTTTACCTTATAAACAGATTATCGAAAAAAATATAGAACTTTTAAAGAAGTGCGATATATTTATCGGTTTTTAAACAAAATGTTATTTTATTTGTTTTGTTTCTGTTGTTTCAGAAGCAAAGTTTATAAGATAGCGTCTTTTGATTTAACAAAACCAAAATATGAAAGAAAATTAATATATATAAATTAATGAAGCAATAATTCATTTGACCAATGAAATCACACGAGAAGAGGTCAAAAGACAATACGAATGATTTAAAATTAAATAGAGAAAAGTGAACGGAACCAAAGGAAAATTAGTAGGAAGACAATAAACTAATTTAAAAAAAATAATACATTAACAATATATATATAATATATATATTACATCTTTTTCTTCAGAAACTATTCGGGAGCGATTTGAAAATCGTTCAATGAAGAAATATAATGTCAAACAGATCAAACAATAACATTCTTTGAGTTGTTTCATTTCAATTTAAAAACATATCAATGGGCATAACTGACTAATGTTCCAATAAAATTAATGGTACCAATTTTCTTGCACCAGATGCGCATTTCGACAATACATGTCTCTTCAGTGATGCTCGTGGTAAAAATATTTGAAATCCAAAGCTTATATAAAAGATGAAGAGCTATAATCCAAAAGGTCCAAAAAGTATAGCCAAATGCGTGAAAGGAATCAGAGCTTTGCATGAGGGAGATACATTCCTTAATTTATAATAATTTCTATCGTTTTGTAACAGCAAATTTTGATAACACAAAAAATCCGTATTTTGTACTGGCTACTGGACTGGTGATACCCCTGGGGACTAATGGTCCACCAGAAGAGGCATCTACCCAGTGGTAGTAATAAAATTAACGGTAATAATTTTCTTGCACCATATGCGCATTTCGACAATACATGTCTCTTGAGTGATGCTCGTGGCCAAAATATTTGAAATCCAAAGCTTATATAAAAGATGAAGAGCTATAATTTAAGAGGTCCAAAAAGTGTAGCCAAATCCGTAAAAGGAATCAGAGCTTTGCATGAGGGAGATACATTCCTTAATTTATAATAATTTCTATCATGTAACATAAAATTGGAATAACACAAAAAATCCGTATTTTGTACTGGCTACTGTGCTGCTGATACCCTCGGGGACTAATAGTAGACCAGCAGAGGCATCAACCCAGTGGTAGTAATAAAATTAACGGTACCAATTTTCTTGCACCAGATGCGCATTTCGACATTACTCGTCTCTTCAGTGATGCTTGTGGCCAAAATATTTGAAATCCAAAGCTTATATAAAAGATGAAGAACTATAATCCAAAAGGTCTAAAAAGTATAGCCAAATCCGTGAAAGGAATCAGAGCTTTGCATAAGGGAGATACATTCCTTTATTTATAATAATTTCTATCATTTTGTAAAGGCAAATTTTAATAACACAAAAAGCCGTATTTTCATGCCAGTGCCGAAGTACTGGCTAATGGGCTGGTGATACCCTCGGGGCTAATAGTCCACCAGCAGAGGCATCGACCCAGTGGTAGTAATAAAATTAACGGTACCAATTTTCTTGCGCCAGATGCGCATTTCGACAATACATGTCTCTTCAGTGATGTTAGTGGCCAAAATATTTGAAATCCAAAGCTTATATAAAAGATGAAGAGCTATAATCCAAAAGGTCCAAACAGTATAGCCGAATGCGTGAAAGGAATCAGAGTTTTTCATGAGGGAGATACATTCCTTAATTGATAATAATTTCTATCGTTTTGTAACAGCAAATTTTAATAACACAAAAAATCCGTATTTTGTACTGGATACTGGGCTGGTGATACCCTCGGGGAGTAATGGTCCACCAGCAGAGGCATCGATCCAGGGTTAGTTATAAAATTAACGGTACCAATTTTCTTGCACCAGATGCGCATTTCGACAATACATGTCTCTTCAGTGATGCTCGTGGCCACAATATTTGCAATCCAAAGCGTATATAAAAGATGAAGAACTATAATCCAAAAGATATAAAAAGTATAGCCAAATGCGTGAAAGGAATCAGAGCTTTGTATGAGGGAGATACATTCCTTAATTTATAATAATTTCTATCGTTTTGAAACAGCAAATTTTAATAACACAAAAAATCCGTATTTTGTACTGGCTACTGCACTGGTGATACCCTCGAGGACTAATGGTCCACCAGAAGAGGCATCGACCCAATGGTAGTAATAAAATTAACGGTACTAATTTTTTTGCATCATATGCTCATTTCGACAATAGATGTCTCTTGAGTTATGCTCGTGGCCAAAACATTTGAAATCCAAAGCTTATATAAAAGATGAAGAGCTATAATTTAAAAGGTCCAAAAAGTGTAGCCAAATCCGTGAAAGGAATCAGAGCTTTGCATGAGGGAGATACATTCCTTAATTTATAATAATTTCTATCATGTAACAGCAAATTTTAATAACACAAAAAATCCGTATTTTGTACTGGCTACTGTGCTGCTAATACCCTCGGGGACTAATAGTCAACCAGCAGAGGCATCGACCCAGTGGTAGTAATAAAATAAACGGTACCAATTTTCTTGCACCAGATGCGCATTTCGACATTACTTGTCTCTTCAGTGATGTTCGTGGCCAAAATATTTGAAATCCAAAGCTTATATAAAAGATGAAGAGCTATAATTTAAAAGGTCCAAAAAGTGTAGCCAAATCCGTAAAAGGAATCAGAGCTTTGCATGAGGGAGATACATTCCTTAATTTATAATAATTTCTATCATGTAACAGCAAATTTAAATAACACAAAAAATCCGTATTTTGTACTGGCTACTGTGCTGCTAATACCCTCGGGGACTAATAGTCAACCAGCAGAGGCATCGACCCAGTGGTAGTAATAAAATTAACGGTACCAATTGTCTTGCGCTAGATGCGCATTTCGACAATACATGTCTCTTCAGTGATGCTCGTGGCCAAAATATTTGAAATCCAAAGCTTATATAAAAGATGAAGAGCCATAATCCAAAAGGTCCAAACAGTATAGCCCAATGCGTGAAAGGAATCAGAGCTTTGCATGAGGGAGATACATTCCTTAATTTATAATAATTTCTATCGTTTTGTAACAGCAAATTTTAATAACACGAAATATCCGTATTTTGTACTGGCTACTGGGCTCGTGATACCCTCGGGGACTAATGGTCCCCCAGCAGTACTAATTTTCTTGCACCAGATGCGCATTTCGAGGCAAAAATATTTGAAATCCAAAGCTTATATAAAAGATGAAGACCTATAATCCAAAAGGTCCAAAAAGTATATCCAAATCCGTGAAAGGAATCAGAGCTTTGCATGAGGAATACCAATTTTCTTGCACCAGATGCGCATTTCGACAATACATGTCTCTTCAGTGATGCTCGTGACCAAAATATTTGAAATCAAAAGCTTATATAAAAGATGAAGAACTATAATCCAAAAGGTCTTAAAGGTATAGACAAATCCGTGAAATGAATCAGAGCTTTGCATAAGGGAGATACATTCCTTAATTTATAATAATTTCTATCGTTTTGTAAAAGCAAATTTTAATAACACAAAAAATCCGAATTTTCATGCCAGTGCCGAAGTACTGGCTAATGAGCTGGTGATACCCTCGGGGCTAATAGTCCACCAGCAGAGGCATTGACCAAGTGGTAGTAATAAAATTAACGGTACCTATTTTCTTGCACCAGATGCGCATTTCGACAATACATGTCTCTTCAGTGATGCTGAACACATTTATAAAAAAAGTTGGAGTTGTTTCATTGACTAAAATACCCTTTTTTATCTGCGTAGTTAGGATAAAGTCTCATTGGCATATATTCCATATCTTTTATTCGTCGTAAGGGTATAGTCTCGTTGACGTATATATTCCTCATCTTTTTATTATCTGCGTTGTAAGGGTATTGTCTCATTGACATTTATTCCACATCTTTTGTATTATCTGCGTCGTAAGGGTCTCATTGACGTATATTTTATATCTTTTTATTCTCTGCGTTGTAAGGGTATAGTCTCATTGAAGTATACTACACATCTTGACTATTATCTGCGTTGTAAGGGTATAGTCCTATTGACGTATATTACATATCTTGTTCATTCTCTGCGTTGTAAGGTTATTGTCTCATTGACGTTTATTCCACATGTTTTTATTGTCTGCGATGTAATGAAATAGTCTCATTGACGTATATTACATATCTTTTTATTGTCTGCGTTGTAAGGGTTTTGTCTCATTGACATATATTCTGCGTCGTTTTATTATCTGCGTCGTGGTCTCATTGACATATATTTCACATCTTTTTATTATAGGCGTCGTAACGGTATAGTCTTATTGACGTATATTCCAGATCTTTTTATTATCTGCATCGTAAGGATATAGTCTCATTGACGTTTATTCCACATCTTTTATTATCTGCGTCGTAAGGTTTTGGACTCATTGACGTATATTCCATACCTTTTTAATTATCTGCGTCGTAAGGGTAACGTTTTATTGACGTATATTCCACATCTTTTTATTATCGGCGTCGTAAGGGTAGTTTTATAAACGTATATTCCACATCTTTTTATTATATGCGTCGTAAGGGTATAGGCTTATTGACCATGTTGACATATATTTTACCTCTTTTTTTTATCTGCGCCGTAATGGTTTAGTCTTATTGATGCTATTCAACATCTTTTTATTATCTGCGTCGTAAAGGTACAGTCTCAGTGACGTATATTACACATCTTTTTATTATCTGCATCGTAAGGGTATAGTCTCAGTGACGTATATTCCACATCATTTTATTAGCTGCGTCGTGAGGATATAATCTCATTGATGTATATCACACATCTTTTATGTATCTGTGTTGTAAGGGTATAGTCTCATTGACGTATATTCCACATCGTTTTAGTATCTGCGTCGTAAAGGTATAATCTCATTGACGTATATTCCATATCTTTTTATTATCTGCGTCGTAAGAGTATAGTCTCATTGACGTATATTCCATATCTTTTGATTATCTGCGTCGTAAGGGTATAATCTCATTGACTTATACTACACATCGTTTTATTATCTGCGTCGAAAGTGTATAGTCTCATCGACGTATATTCTATTTCTTTTTATTATCTGCGTCGTAAAGTTGAAGTCTCATTGATGTATATTCAACATCTTTTTTATTATATGCGTCGCAAGGATATAGTCTCATTGACGTATATAACATATGTTTCTATCATCTGCGTCGTAGGGTTATAGTCTCATTGAAGATGTGGTATGAGTGCCAATTAGAAAAATCTCCATCAAAGTCACAATTTATAAAATTAAACCTTTATAGGTTAAAGTACGGTCTTCAACACGGAGATTTGCCTCACATAGTTCAGCAAGCTATAAAGTGCCTCAGAAATTACTTGTTTAAAATCATTTAAACGGGAAAACCAACGTCCTAATCTAAAGAAAAAACGACAAACGCGTATGAACCACAACAATCGACAAATACTGAACATCAGATTCCTGACTAAGAAGAGGTGCAAACAATTGCACACTATAACATATGAATTGACATGTCTTAACTCAATCAAAAGACATATTAACTCAAGTGAACACAAATAAACTCATCATAGATACAAATAGACTACATTTTGTATATACGCCACTGAACGAATACATTTGATCGATGACACACCTTTTTCCTTTTTTATCGTTTTGTTACTGTCTCCTTCACATATATCACATCTTTTTCTTATGTTTTGTGGTCATGATGTACTATATCACTGACGTATATTTCACATATCATTTTTCGTTTGCGTATGATGTCATTGACGTATACCACTTTGGCTTTCTTTTTCTGGCCTTAGTTTTGCAAGGATGTGAAATATTAAAGGTGATTTCTACAACGTTTAGTGGCAAATATAGGACCAGACATGAGAAAATTGAGGTTCTTCGTACATTTATGTCTACCAAAACAGACATGAGGTTGTGTTTGGTTGTTGTTAATGATATAAGGGACACTGAACTGAAGAATAATAATGACAAACTTAAATTTTAAAGTTTTTTTTTATATTGAGGACAGTTTAAGATTAAAGACATACACACATATGATTAAACTTTCTATAATAATCTTTATTGCAAACGCAACACACTCGCTCTGGGTTAAAATCCAAACATTACACATTTTGTTACATGAACAAAAAACATACAACATTTCAAAAAGTTCAAATTAATAATATGTACATAAAACAACAGTTGCGGGTTCTTAAATGATGCACTAAAATGAGTAATTAACAACACGTCCTTGACGTATGCAAAATTTTCAACAAATTGCATTTATAGCTGTTTCTTTAAGCGGCAATCATGTATTACAAACATGAACAACTACATGCATTTAGTTAAAAACAAATTTTGAATCTTTAAGATAGTATTGTAGTTATTCTGTGATATAAATCATAATTGATTAAGTTGAATGTGTATTCGGGTTATAAAACAAACCCATAAATTCATTTCGAATGACTCTTGGTAAAAAAATCGGAATCAAATGAACTAATTACAGCCGATTGCATTGAGGGTGTAGGTAAAAGTAATATATTTGGTTAGTTTGCTTGCTAACTGAACCATGAAGTCATTATTATGTAGGGTATACATAAACACATTCATGCGTCTACAATCTCTCGATACCTGTATCTTGGTATTGCACAAGGTCATGTTTTTCTCTGACTGTTTATGATGTCTTTACACTAAATCCATTGGATGTTGGATGTGTACAAATTGATAATTTAGTCTTAAATGCATGTGTTAGTTGTTAGTGGCTTTGAACTAGCTGTCACTTAAGTGCGAGTACCCTCATATCTGTTCATAGTGTCTTTTTGCTGTTGGGATGTATAAGTACCCGGCCACGTCCACTGTATTTTGTCTATCTGATGAATTAAGCCCTTTTTCAACTAATTTTGATAGTTCTAATATTGTACTGTTATACCACTGTCCCAGGTTAGGGAGGGTTGGGATCCCGCTAACATGTTTAACCCCGCCACATTAAGTTTGTATGTGTCCGTCCCAAGTGAGGAGCCTGTAACTCAGTGGTTGTCGTTTATTTATGTGTAACATTTTTGTGTTTCGTTCATTTTTTTTTTTATATCTAATGAGGTCATTAGTTTTTTTTGTTTGAATTGTTTTACACTGTCATTTCGGGGCCTTTAATAGCTGACTTATCAGTTTAATTGAGGTCTGGAGCTTTCATGTCAGTTAACTGCTAGTAGTCTGTTGTTATTTATGTATTATTGTCATTTTATTTATTTTCTTATGTTACATCTTCTGACATCGGACTCGGACTTCTCTTGAACTGAATTTTAATGTGTGTATTGTTATGAGTTTACTTTTCTACATATGCTAGAGGTATACGGGGAGAGTTGAGATCTCATAAACATGTTTAACCCCGCTGCAATTTTGCACCTGTCCCAAGTCAGGAGCCTCTGGCCTTTGATAGTCTTGTATGATTTTTAATTTTAGTTTCTTGTGTATAATTCGGAGTATGACGTCCATTATCACTGTACTAGTCTACATATTTTTCAAGGGGCCAGCTGAAGGACTCTTAAGGGTGCGAGAGTTTCTCGCTACATTGAAGACCCATTGGTGGCCTTTTGCTGTTGTCTGCTCTATGGTCGGGTTGTTGTCGCTTTGACTCATTCCCCATTTCCATTCTCCATTGTATTTTATTTGTTCATTGTTGAAGGCTGTACGGTGACCTATAGTTGTTTATATTTATGTGTCATTTTGGTTTCTTGTGGAGAGTTGTCTCAATAGCAATCATACCCCATCTTCTTTTTTATATATACTTCCCCATTTTCTAAATAGGAACACACGAATACACTTAAAACATATCATATAAATATAAATAGACCTTCTAATAGCTTAATCTGTATGTTGTCGTCAAGTGGCAAATATGACATGCCTATGCAGTGCGAGAACAAATAGACAGTCTATATTGAATGTAATTTTTTTCAGGATGAAAAAAAAGAAATGAAATGAAAACCAGCGTAGCAGTCAATGAGACAGTAACCCGACAACAATTATTTATCTGTTTCGATTTTATTTACACCCAACACATTCGTATAAAATATTTGTTTCGAATACCAAAAATATTGCTGAGGACATGCATATGACTTAAATAAAAATGTCCTCTTAAACCATGTATAAATGGTTTTAAAAGATATCATGCACTATAATTTGAATTTTGTTTTCTTTTTCAAACATCACACAGTTAGTGGATGTTTATCAAAGAACATTCTCATATAAAGTTGATTTGTTGTCACAAATGAACTAAAAGCGTTGAGCACACCAAACATTTACATAACAAATGTGTTAATATTGTCTTTAACCTAAACACGGACTACAACTGTACCGATCCTTACAATCAATTAAAAAAGGTAGCTAGTAAATAAAACAAAAACAAAAACAAACAGATTTTTTTGGATAACGAAATACACAAACAGATCCGAGTCCGAATAAATTCATTGTCTGGAAGAAATTGTTCATGTTTATTTCTATTGCTTTTTGCCGTCAAAAAGAAAAGCATCCCAATTATTACAAACAAGCAGAATATTTTCTTTTTTGTCAAAATAAATTCCAAACGGCCTATCCAATCCATCTGATTTAGTAAGAAGTTCTCTATGATGTTGACCATCATCTGATACAACTAATACAGTGTTTGTCGTCCCGTCCGTCACATAAACATTCCCCTCATTATATGTTGTTACGCGACATAAATCGTGAAATTTATCATTTTCAAACTCCCAAATTAACTTTCCTTCTAATGAGCAGCAGTATATTGATGAAGAGTCTATACAGACCAACCTGTCTCTGTCTACTGTAATGTCGCGGATATAGGTTGAAGGTACCGGTATAGTATGCATTACTTTACATGTCAGATCCATCACATGTATTATACGCTTACCAACAACGTACAGGTTATTATCATTATATGATATTCCGCGGCAGTAATCACGGGTGTTGCATGCACTGGTGACAGAACGTGTTGATATGTCTATTATCAGTATGGTCCTGTCATGTATACAGGATACTGCTACATTATTACTATATATCACTGTCATATACCATGGTTTATAGGACAGAGGAATGTGATGGATATCAGAATCGTCTGAATTACAAATAATAAGTCGGTCATACCCATAGTCGGTAAACAATAATGTATTACCTGTTTTGATACAGCTAGTAATAGATGGAGTTTCATTTCTTGACTTTTTTATATTAAAGTTTTTACGTAAAGTGAGAGAAACAGGAAGGTTGTATTTGACGGTTGTTTGAGCCTGTGTGAATGATTCTTCTGTGGTTGTTGTATTTTCTGAAAAAGAAAAAAAAGGCATTCAACAAATACCTGAAAAAATGGATTTAATTTCGTAACATATATCTTGGGTCAGTTCACTATGAAATGTTAATTGGGAAAATGGGGGGATTGGTAGGATTTTTTTCGAATTGACTTCCTTTTCATCGTTTGCTACACATGCTTATCATTGTTCGGCGCCTTCATTTTCGCTTTTGCACATTATCCTGTATTTTGTGTTACAGAATATTCCTTTCATCCGGTTTTCAGAAAAGTTATTTATTTCCACAGCATTCTTGCCCTAATTCAAGCAGTGAGAAATGAGAGAGATTGAAAGCAAGAGCAATGTGTTGAGCAATTCATGTACTGGTCAGACCTACCCAGTGGGACAAATAATATGTTTGGAGCTATCTATCTATGTCATGTGCTAGAAAAAAATATAGTATAAGCTTCTTGTATTCTTTCTGCCATGAACGTTATTCAATATATTGTTGCTCTTTAAGGATACATATGCATTTATTGTCTATTTCAGTTTTTTCTCGGAATTCACAGAACCAACTGATAAAAACCACTAATTTAAAACAAAGCGAAAACTTAGTCAAAATGAATAAAAGTAGAAACACACAAGAGATACATGTATTGGAAAGATTTATTTCTTGGTTGCTGGTTGCTTAAGATAGCTGGCTTCTCAGTTTTAAAGTAATTAACTTTTCAATACACTTGCATATATTGATAGGGGATTAATAAAGTAATCGAAAGAGCAAAAAAAATATATACAGTTGGGTGCAGACCAAGCATTACATGTAGACGGGCCGAAAAAGTTAACGCGGCGTTTACTCGCGTGCACTTCACGTAAACGCCGCGTTAACTGTGCGTTAACTCCGAAATTGCAGTAGACATTAAAAGTAAACGGGCGTTTACTTTCGCGTTTACCTCCGCGTTAACGCAAAAACGGCGCGTCTTCTAATTTTGTAAAGAGTAAACGGGCGTTTACTTTCCCGTTTACCTCCGCGTTAACGTGGGAAAATGCGCGTCTTCTATTTTCGTAATAAGTAAACGCGCGTTTACTGTTTGTAGTAAACGCCCGTTAACGCAGATTATCATCGTAACCTGGATACATTGACATAAAATATGAAATGATAAGGAACATCAAAATTAATTGACCAACTGGTCATTTCCGCTTGACGATTACAGTTATTTAAAAATGTTATCACACATTTGTATTTAAATGAACAATAATTATAGTAAATTTCTTGTTCTTCGCAAATAATACAATGTAGTTTAAGTATGTTTATTCAAATAAATGTAATTTAATCCTCACCAAAATCAAACAGTTTTCTCATCTTAGACAGACTGACTCGTAAAATTAACCAAAACTGACAATATTTACCCTTTAACTGTTTAACAACTATCTTATTCTATATAGTAGTAATTCAGTTATATTTTTATGCCATAATTGACCATATAATACAATTGACAGAAATGTTTTTACCAGCCTGACGGCCATGACATCTTTTTATTTAAAATATTGAATAGTAAACAAAATTCAGTAGTTTTCATACATCAGACTAACTCGTAATATATAATTATTTGTTCGCAACAACCAAAACTGACCATATAAGCAATTTATTATGTAAATCTATATAGCCTGCATAGTAAATGAGCTATATTTTGATATAAAGATTGATTGTTTAATAAAAAAGGAATCAATATTTGAATATTATGACATAAAAATTTTGTTTGCATCAATTTAGAGTGCCAGAATGTTCTTTTTTATTCAAAATATTGAATCGCAAACATAATTCAATAGTTTTCTTACCTCAAACTGACTGATATAATAAAGTTATTTGTCAGCAACAACCAAAACTGACCATATATTTGAATATTATGACTAAAAAAATTTGTTCGCATCAATTAAGAGTGCCAGCAAGTCCTTTTTTTATTCAAAATATTGAATCGTAAACAAAATTCATTAGTTTTCATATCTCTGACTGACTCATATAATAAAATTATTTGTCCGCAACAACCAAAACTGACCATATAAGCATTTTATTATGTAAATCTATATAAACGCATAGTAAATGAGTTATATTTTCATGTAAGGATTGATTGTATAATAAAATAGGTAACAATATTTGAATATTATGACTAAAAAATTTTGTTCGCATCAATTAAGAGTGCCAGCATGTCCTTTTTTTATTCAAAATATTGAATCGTAAACAAAATTCAATAGTTTTCATATCTTAGACTGACTCATATAATAAAATTATTTGTCCGCAACAACCAAAACTGACCATATAAGCATTTTATTATGTAAATATATATAGCCTCATAGTAAATGAGTCATATTTTCATGTAAGGATTGATTGTATAATAAAATAGGTAGCAATATTTGAATATTATGACTAAAAAATGTTGTTCGCATCAATTTAGAGTGCCAACATGTACTTTTTTTATTCAAAATATTGAATCATAAACAAAATTCAGTAGTTTTCATACCTCAGACTGACTCATATAATAAAATTATTTGTCCGCAACAACAAAAACTGACCATATCAGCATTTTATCATGTAAATCTATACAGCCGCATAGTAAATGGGTTATATTTTCATGTAAGGATTGATTGTATAATGAAAAAGGTAGCAATATTTGAATAGTATGACTAAAAAATTTTGTTCGCATCAATTAAGAGTGCCAGCACGTCCTTTTTTTATTCAAAATATTGAATATTGAAACAAATTTCAGTAGTTTTCTAACCTCAGACTAATCGAATTATAACCAAAACAGACCATATTAGCACTATATATAGCTGCATAGTAAATTAGTTATATATCCATGTAAAGATAGCAATATTTGAACATTTAAATTGACGAGATGGTACAAATGTACATACTTATATTACACTTTATTGATATCCCTTTCAATACACTGTACAATTTACGTTTTTTTATCATTTGTCATAACAGAATCTTATCATGTTAATCCAAGGCAAACAAGGTGAATTTCGATTAAAAATAATGTATTAAATGCACCGAGTTATAGTTAGGAATTCGAAGAGACAAATTATAAATGGCGAACGAAACAACGTAAACCATGATGTTTACATCCCATCATGTAAAAATATTCTCCCTATGTCTCAGATAACCTTTCTTTCCGTATCGATATTTGCACCTGTAACTTTTGAAAAGAAAATATAGAAAATCTGCAAATCAGTAAAGTTAATGGACTTAATGAAAGTGATTTTGTGTAATTTAATATTTTGAATTAAAAGAGTTTTTGAATTGTTCTGGTTTGAAACACATACTTTATTATATACGTAAAATATTAAGACTAAGGGTCGTTTTTATAAAAAAAAAATGTGCAAATGAACTTGAAGTTTATTTCTAAATTTACCCAATCAGTTAACGCGAAAAGTAAACGTGCGTTTACTTTCAAGTGCACGTAAAAATACACTTGTAAAATCTGTAGTAAACGCCCGTTTACTTTTAAGTGCACGTAAAAATAAATTTGAAGAATTCTGAAGTAAACGCCCGTTTACTACTGACTAAACGGACACATAGTAAACGCCCGTTTACTAGGGTAGACATTAGAAATTTCCATTTCGACCACGTTAACGTAATTATAGTAAACGTGCGTTTACTAGTAAACGGGAGATTTGAAGTTAACTAACGAAATATGTGCACGCGGCGTTAACTTGCGTTTACTTTATGTAATGCTTGGTCTGCACCCAACTGTAGGTCACTGTGCTTGTTTTTAAGATATTAGCCATTGAAATTTTGGCGGGAAAATGTTCTCTCTTGACTTTTTATAGCTTTATCATTGACAAGTTTAAGTTTTCAAAAACTATTAAAAAGTAATAAAAATTTTATAAGACTTTAACAGACAGCTTATTATTTTACATGTAAAAGAATTATAAAAAGAAAAATGGGGGTCACCGGGCAAATTTTGTTAAGGCATTCAAATGGATAAAACCAGAGAATTCCGAAAATCTGACCAAAATTTCAAAACATGACAAGCGAGCTTCCTTAACGTACAGTGACTAATATTCCATGCATGTTCAGGATGAAAAAAAATATAATAATCAAAATTATAGAAACTCCAACCAGCTCCAACTCAAAATATTGATAATTCTGTGTTAAGGGGGTGTAAAATTCAGTTTGACAGCTTCAGATACAATTTGACCTTCTTAAACTGGACCAAATCACTACTAAACATAAAGTTTCAGCACCCAATTTTTTTTAAACATATAATAACATTCCCCCTACTTAATATTTCATGCATTTAATATCAAGATATAAATTGGTAAAGTGTATCAAATAAAACATGCAAGTTATACACTGTTTACACTATGGACTATATTTGTAGACAACGAAAACCAAAGGACGATAGCTGTGTCCTTGGATCTAATAGGACAGAAAAACTTCACCAAACCTAAGCTTAGGCAATTATGAGATAGTTTGCCAAGTTTTATGGCCATGTGGCGTATATTAGAGAAACTAGGGTCATTTTAGTATTGACATTTGGATGCTTATTTTTGATGTAGAAATTAAATATCTTCAATTGTCAAGATTTTGGCCAAAACAATTTGAAATTTTGCAAACATTTGCTTTTTAAATGCTCTTGAATATTATATATTAAATATTAAAAGCTTCTGAACACTCATTTTATTTATTAGATGTATTGTAATTATTCCAAAGTCAAATTTATATGAGCCTATACCTGAAAATAGAGATTTTCCAATTCAGGGAAGCCTTATATAAATATGCATTTTTCACAGCCAATTTGAAGTTTTTGAAGTTTTTTAAGCCTAAATTATTCTTTCATTTATATTAAATGTACTTTAAATGTATAGAAAAGTTACAAACAGCATACCAAATGAGTATAAAATGGTCTTGGGCAATGTAGTACTGAGAATTATTTAGAGTCGATTTAGGCGGTAGTCCATATTGACATATAAAAATGCACACATAAGCTATCAGAAACGAAAATGTGTTATATTTGCTAATTTCTATGTTGAGGTCCTATGATACAAGAAGTCTAATTGCAAAAGGACTCTTGCATTTAAAATTTTTGAAAGACAATATGGTCTGATGGCCAGTTTTTTTTTTTCACTTTTAAATGGAAAACTTGCATTTAGCTTTAGTCTCTATAGGCATAAATTTGAACCACTTACTATCATACAGAACAAAAAATATGGTAGCCTATGCAAGGAGTTAGGTCTTCTGAATATAGTAAAGTGCCTTTCTTTACAGATTTAGTGAAATATTTGTGATGGACTACAGATTTCATGTACAAAACTCTTCACATTTTACATACATCAATTAGGACCATGAATACAAAATATGCTGTACTTTTTTTCTGTGATAATCTACTTTTCTCTATATTCATTGTTCACAAATGTTTAATTCAATTTGATTTAAGCATAGAAACACAAATATCAGGAACAACAAAGCTGTCAAATAGAAAGTCAGCATGCCTCTTAGGCTTAAATGGAAACTGCTTTAAAATGCTTATTATTGCCGTAGAATGCCAAAATTGCACATTTTAACAGAATTTCTGTAAACGAAAGATGTAAATTTTTTACTTTAATTGAGTTTGACAAATTAAAACCAGAAAACAAAATCTAGATGTCAGGAATCCATCTCTTAGGACAGAAAGACTTGACCAATCTTTATAAAACTTTGCATAACCTAAGTTCAGGCAATTATGTGATAGTTTGCCAAGTTTCATGGTCATATGGCATATATTAGAGAAACTAGGGTAATTTTTGTATTGACATTTGGATGTTTATTTTTTTAAGGGGCGGTAAAATTCAGTTTGACAGCTTCAGACGTGATCAAATTTGACCTTTTTGAACTGGACCAAATCACTACTTTACATTGAGATTCAGCACCCACATTTGTTTAACATGTAATTACATCCCCCTACTTAACATTTCATGCATTTAATATCAAGAAATAAATTGGGAAAATGTAACAAATAAAACATGCAAGTTATACACTGTTTACACTAGGGACTATATTCTTAGACAACGAAAACCAAAGGACGATAACTGTGTCCTTGGACCAACTGCTCTATAAATTTGTTTGTGGTTTGTAGTGTCAATTTTTTTTTGGTATGATATATAGTACATGATTTGATTTTTTTCGCTATTGCAGTGATCTGGTAGGGAGCAGGTTTAGCGAGGGCACTTCCTTACCAGAATAAAAACTATGCTCATATATATATTCTTAGGGGCTAGGTTTTGTTGCAAGGTCGTTTTGCATGATGTATGAAAACGCATACACATTGGAACAAAATTGGAAGGTTGAATACGCTTCCTGCTTTTTAACTCTTACGACATTACTTTATGAAAGCTGTAGTTGGCCTATTACATGTCCCTACATATAAAATTCTCATATTTGATTCATAACACTAAACTACTCAAAGACTAAAATAATCAATTGGCAATACATGAACTCGATATTGTGTATAATCATTTCGTGTGCATTTTTATCGAGACGCCATCAACCATAATGATTAATCGAAAATAGAAATATGGTCACAATAGGTTTTCTTCCGAATGACAGCAAAACCGTTGACAAAATTGGTTATTCGGGATGTACAAGTATGCAGTCACGTTCTGTCAGAATTGGTGCATTAAATCCGATGCCTCGTGTAGCGTTCTTTGCACGTTAGGAACCCTCGCAATAACTCTACGAGGGGTTCGTAGGTGGTCTAATATGAAGGGAAATGTTTTGCATATATCCAATATACTTCATTAAAAAAAATATTACAAGTAATAGTCTCCCGACCTTCATTCTAGATGTCATCAATTATCGGACCTACTTATTGTAATAATTGTTAATTTGCTCTCGTTCTCAACATGCATGAAATATTGGCAATTGTACATTTAGCAAAACTCAATTGATCAATCATCTAGACGTCATATAATTAATCGTCGAGTTAACAATAGTATTCGATAGACATTTACTCGTTGAAAGTTTTCTATTACAATAATAGAACAAAAAAGGATATGGGGTATCTATCTATGCCAAAAAAAATCTGTACATGTACAGCAAACAACACAAACGGTAAGGAGTAGCGCTCTTATTGCTGTTTTTCATTGCAAAAGTAACCGTGAGCCCTTCAACACATTGCCCCAAAAAAAATTACCTTTCGGATCCAGCGGAAATCTTTGCAAAATGATTCGGATAGACTTTCTAAGATGTATCACCACCAAACAGAATGACATTCATAACAACGTATATATAAACACCTGATATTTGTTATTTGTACCTTACTGTTAACTTGATCATAAGTGTCAACGGCCGTTGATTTAAATGATTATTATGATTTAACGCATTAACAGTACATCAGGGGGATATGAATGAGAATACAGTGTATCAGGGGGATCTGAATGGGAATGTATAGCCTTATTTCGCCTGTACCAAGTCAGGAATATGACAGTTGTTTTCCATTCGTCTGATGAGTTGAGCTTTGATTTTGTCATGTCAAGGACTTTCTGTTTTACAGTTTCTTCGAACTTAGGAATAGCATTTTACTTTTATAAAGACTTTTCCATTCATAAGGTAAGTTTATAAAAATTAGTTTTGAAGACACTTTTTGGAATCCCACCGAAACGTTTTTTTTTAAAGACTAACTTAAGACTAACATTCCAGCAGCACATGTATACGGGGTATATATCTCCCAATTGATACGATATTTCCGTGCTTGCATTTCTTATCATGATTTTCTTGATAGAGGGTTACTGCTCACAAGGAAGCTATTAAACCAAGAGTTCCAAATGGTGAAGTTGAAATCATCCCTTCGTAAATGTTACGGACGCCATCACGAGTTGGTTGACCGTTATGGAATAACCATTTCACAAATGATATCGGATATGTTCCTTATGTCGTAACTACAATCCCCTTCCCTTTCATGAATGTGACCTACCGAATTAGACTATTTACCGGATTTGTAATCACATAAGCAACACGACAGGTGCTACATGTGGAGCAGGATCTGCTTACCCTTCCGGAGCACCTGAGATCACCCCTAGTTTTTGGTGGGGTTCGTGTTTCTTTAGTTTTCTATGTTGTGTCATGTGTACTATTGTTTTTCTGTTTGTCGTTTTCATTTTTAGCCATGGCGTTGTCAGTTTGTTTTAGATTTATGAGTTTGACTGTCCCTTTGGTATCTTTCGTCCCTCTTTTATGTACAGACCGAGGTAATATCCTTTAATAACAGACAAGTATGTACTTTTTATTTTAGTTTTTCTGTACATAAAACGTTAGTGATGTTGCTAATTAACAAGTAAACAGTGAAACAACTATTCGTACGGGTTGAACATATAACAGAATTCTAGGATCAGTTTTCATCTTTATATTTTGTTGTTGTGAAGAGAACCCGTATTAATTTTAATTTGACCGTGGAATTAGAAATAAAGATGAAAAATTCAAAAAAACATCAATAACATGTTGACAGCACATTGGTGTATAACGCCAGATAATTTCATCTTAATCTTGTAGTAGTCTTCCTGCAGATGTATTAGTTCTCATTCAGCTTTTGTTAATTAGGTCTTTCCACTTTTCTGTGGAAAGACCTATTGTTTTTCTTCTGATTATTATTTTTTTTTTTTCTTCCGCCTAATTTTGTTCTTGCGATAAACATTTGTTTCGCAATATGTCGCTTTGATATTTGGTATATGATATCGAACAGTTTATGCGCTTTTGAAATTTACCCTGCGTAACCGAAAACTTTTCTTTGTAGGAGTTATCTCCCCAAACACTGTTTTCCTTGTGCTCACAACTCCTTCGCAACCGTAAAAGAATTAGGTCAAGGTCAAAGGTCAAGGTCATATTCTAATATTTGAATTTGGCTTATTTTCACTTATATCCAAAGACCGTATAAGATATCAACAAATTATTTTTACTAAATTGTTAGTTGCGACATGTTGTAACACATAAATTTTTATTGCAAGGGCACGTTGAACGTAAAAGGGAGTTTTCTCCCCTCTTGTATTTAAAAATACGTGTTTGGTGATATAAGTTATTAACCGAATATAATTAAGACCTATGGTATTTTGATTTGAGGTCCTTAGTTCATGACCTTGAAATTGATCTCAAGGTCATAGCTTAATTTGACGTTCTAGATTTTGACCTTTGCTTTTATTTTATATGTATACATGATAAAGCTATGAAACTTTTGGAAAAAGGTATCAAACCATTTAACCTTGAAAGAAACAACCGGAAGTGACCTTTTGTAAACCGGAAGTAGCTATTTTTTGTACTTTATTAATATAAAAGTATATAGAACCAGATATTTTTGGAATCAGTGTCAAGTAAATATTCAAATATAATCGTAAGTAACATTTTTCAAACCGGAAGTAACAAATTATCTCCCTTATTTAAAAAAAATGTATGGAAACCAAATATTTTTGGAATCAGCGTACTAGAAGCTATCATTTGATGATTGAAATGACATTTTAAACTTAGTTTCACAACTTTCATATCAAAATACATTGTTTTGATGGAAAGACCTTCAATTGTTCTCTGAACAATTGGTTTTTGATTAGGTTTTTCCACCTTTCTTGTGGAAAGACCTATTGATTTTGTTCTGATTATTTTTTTTTTCTTCCGCCTAATTTTTTTCTTGCGGTGTAAAAATGTTTCAAAAGATGTTGCTTAGTTTTTTTGTATATGAGATCATACAGTCTATACGCTTTTGAAACTCACCCTGTTTAACCGAACACTTTTCTTTGTAAGAGTTATCTCCCCAAACACTGTTTTTCTTGTTATCAGATCTCCTCCGCAACCGTAAAAGAAAGCGACAAATTTATTTTTCCAAATTGCTCGTTATATCCTCAGGATGTTACGTTTTATTTTGACCGAAGCTTTACGAAGACCCCATATGAGAGTAATTTCCCCTTTTGTATTGAAATAAGTGAAATAAATTTGTAACTGGAAAACCATAAGTGATAGAGGCCTAGGGTCTTTTGATTTGAGGCCCTTGCTAAAAAAGTATGAAAATGAGGTCAAGGTCAAAGGTCAAGATCATGTTCAAGTTTTTGATTTTGGCTTGTTATCTCTTTTTTCAGAAATCATACAAGATATCGACAAAATATTTTCACACAATTGTTAGTTGCGACATGTCGTAACATGTAAATTTTACTTAAAAGGGTACGTAACATTTAATGCGAGTTTTGCCCCCTTTTATATCTAATATTAGTTGTATGGTAATATAACTCATTAACAATATAAAGTAGAGGCCTACAGTCTTTTGATTTGAGGTCCTTGGTTGATGACCTTGAAATTGAGCTCAAGGTCATAGGTAAATTTAACGTTCTAGATTTTGACCTTTGCTTTTTCCTCTTATTTATACATGATAAAGCCATGGGAATTTTGGCAAAAGGTTGCAAGCAATGTGACCTTGAAAAAGCCAACCGGAAGTGACCTTTTGTAAACCGGAAGTAGCCATTTTTTGTACTAATTTAATGTAAATGTATATAGAACCATCTATTTTTGGAGTCAGTGTCACGTAAACTATCAAAACATACCGGAAATAACATTTTTTAAACCGGAAGTAAAAAATGATATCCCTTATGTATATCTTTTTGTATAGAAACCATATATTTTTGGAATCAGCGTCCGATAAGCTGTCATTTGACGCTAAAATTGACATTTAAAACCGAATTTTAATATTTTCATATAAAAAAGATCCTTACTGGTGGAAAGACCATCAATGGTTCTCTGAACAATTGGTTTTTAATTATTTATTTTATTTGTTCATAAAGGTATCATAAGTCTATTTTTTTTTATATATATATTTATCCTGTATAATGCCCCCGTACAGTCTTGTGAGGTCGAAGTTAGCTGTATTGTCTGAAGTACAGCTGTATAGGGTCGCAGAAAGAATACAGGACTAATATGAAAAAAAAAGTTAATAACACTGAAGTATTTATTTGTTTTATAAATAATAAAAAGTATTTGCATTTTTAAAAAAGTAATACCATTTATAGCGATAAATTAGTTACCAAGACAAATAGGTAGGAGTGTTGCAGTAATATCATTGTTTGTTCCACATCCGTTTAAATGTTTTGAGATGCCAACCGATATTTGTCTCAGTTGTTCTTCTATTTGATCATCGGTTTCGAAGAACCAAGCCTCTATATCAAAGTTTAGGTAAACTGGTTCTCCAATGGTGTTTGATACCTTCCATTGTGTGAAATCTGTAAGGTAAAATTAAAGAAAAATAATGCTTTTTTTTTGGTATTTGAATGTCTATTATTTACTATAAAACATGACCATGATGACAGAGGTGCAATACCACCAAAGCATAGTACGTCACATCACGTTGCATACGAAAAAGGGTCGAAAAAAATATTCCCTGAATTTAAAAGTTTAGGCAATTAATCGTACATTTCATTGCAATAAATAATTCTGTGTCATAGACATATATCTGGGGTGTTTCAAAACACCATAAGTTTTATTTGGTGTTTCTATGGAATATTTTGGAAACTTGAGGTTACATGGTTACTAAAGCTTGTACACAGGTAAACTAGAGGCTCTAAAGAGCCCGTGTCGCTCACCATATTAAACAAAGGACACAGATGGATTCATGACAAAATTGTGTTGTGGTGTCAGATGGTGATGTGTTTGAAGTTCTTACTTTACTGAACGTTCTTGCTACTTACAATTATCTCTATCTACAATGAACTTGGCCCATTAGTAATAGAGGTACATATTTTGTAAATTGACTATAAAGGGCAATAACTCCTTAAGGATTCAACTGACAATTTTGGTCATGTTGACCTAATTGACCTATTTGTAGATCTGACTTTGCTGAACTTTATTGATGTTTACAGTTTATCTCTATCTATAAAAATATTCAAGATAATAACCAAAAATGGTAAAATTTCTTTAAAAATTACCAATTGAGGGGCAGCAATCCAACAACCAGTTGTCTGATTCGTCTGACAATTTCAGGGCAGATAGATCTTGACATGATTAACAATTTAACCCAGTCAGATTTGCTTTGGTTTCAGAATTATAAGCCAAAATCTATATTTTACCCCTATGTTCTATTTTTAATCATAGCCACCATCTTGGTTGGTTGGCAGGGTCACCCCACACATTTTTTGAACTAGATACTCCAATGATAATTGTGGCCAAGTTTGGTTAAACTTGGTCCAGTAGTTTCAGAGGAGAAGATTTTTGTAAAAGATTACAAAATGCTACGAAAAAGTGGTAAAAAATGACTATAAAGGGCAATAAGTCCTTGAGGGGTCAACTGACCATTTCGGTCAAGTTGACTTATTTGTAAATCTTACTTTGCTAAACATTATTACTGTTTACAGTTTATCTCTATCTATAATAATATTCAATATAATAACCAAAAACAGTAAAATTTCCTTAAAATTACCAATTTAGGGGCAGCAACCCAACAACGGATTGTCCGATTCACCTGAAAATTTAAGGGCAGATAGATCTTGACCTGATAAACAATTTAACCACATGTCAGATTTGCTCTAAATGCTTTGGTTTTTGAGTTATAAGCCAAAAACTGCATTTTACCCCTATGTTCTATTTTTAGCCATGGCGGCCATTTTGGTTGGTTGGCCGGGTCGCCGGACACATTTTTTAAACTAGATACCCAAATGATGATTGTGGCTAAGTTTGGTTAAATTTGGCCCAGTAGTTTCAGAGAAGAAGATTTTTGTAAAAGTTAACGACGACGGACGACGACGGACGACGGACGACGACGGACGCCGGACGCAAAGTGATGGGAAAAGCTCACTTGGCTCTTTGGGCCAGGTGAGCTAAAAAAGGTAAACATTTAATTGACTAACTCATGTAACTTCCAGTGATGGTTATTTTCTTATATGCAATGAAAAGTACTGGACAGGATCAAACTTTACTCATGCAAATCATTTCTTTATTTGAAACAACGATAAATTCTGCACAATTTTTTGAAAAGTGCAAATTTAACAAATACTAATAGGGAAAATCAATGGTTGTATTACACCTAGATAGATAGGAACCGAAAAAGTTAAATGTTAAGTTAGCTTCTATTCATTCTTCATACATGTAAGAAGCACTTGAATAAAGTCATCATCGATAAGAAGGGAACAAGTCGACAAGAAGTGCGGCAAATCTGGTTCCTTTGTGAATGCCAATTGTTTGTTTAAAATACTCGCCCTACAAACGTTAAAATTATATTGCAAATTATTTACGCATCTAAATAATGTCAGTTTCAGAAATGTTTTTCGAATCAGAGTTATCCCTTACAAAGTACGATTAACCCCTACCTAAAACAGAATAATTTCTTTATGAAACAAAGCAAGTCAAATTCTTCCCAATTGTCATTTAGTTTAAAATGCTATTGTATAGGGTAGAAAAGTCAAATGTTTTATACTATTGAAAGAGAATAGATATTTATATTGTATGTTCTCTAACATATCTTTGAATTTTTGTTTTGTAACCACATCGGACCTATGATTATTTAGGATAACATATTTCGTAAGTGTCAAAGGGGTATATGTTTGAGTTTCCAAGTATATTGTCAATATCTAATTCCTTTATCATGTCTATCAATAAGTTTATAGAATGTGATATTAAATAAAATTGAGAATGGAAATGGGGAATGTGCCAAAGAGACAACAACCCGACCATAGAAAAAACTACAGCAGAAGGTCACCAACAGGTTTTCAATGTAACGAGAAATTCCCGCACCCGGAGGCGTCCTTCAGCTACAAACATACAAAAGCGATGTTTAATGATTTTGCTGTGGGGAAAACATATTTGTCATCAACGTAGGACAGGTGCTAAGCAAAATTTGGGTCTTTACAAATCGATGTAGCATATGCATTCATAGACCCATTCAAATTTATTTCTTATTTAAATTTTGACCCGTAGGAGTTCGGAATACATGTTTATGAAACCATTACGATGAACTTGTGTACACAAATCATCCCTGTTCAATTTTTGTCCAGGAAGTCCGTCTGGCAGTGTAGGAAACATAAATTAGCAACTCCCTCCGGTTAAAATGCCGGCAATAACTAATATGCGTCCGATAAGGGATGGAAAACTCTGAACGTGTTAAATATTCGTTTCAACAATTATCAATCAGTCAGTATATGACTTGTTTTCCCTATCCGTCAAAGTTTAGACTTTCATTCGGGTCAATCTATCTGGCAGAACTTATAAAATTGTGCAAATTGTGAATTAGTCTCGTACTTAACATGTGTGAAATTTTCGCCATTTGACGTAAATCAAGCTACAACTTATCAATAATTTTCTGTTAAGTTAAGTTAATGCTTGCATTTAGTTGAGATTCATACCAACACGGAGCCGCCGAACAGATATTTGTATCAATTATCGGTTCCGATTTCTTATTGAAATTAATTACAAACCTTCTACAGGTAACACAATCATATCAATACTTTCAGTATTGGAGGTAGGTATTCGTTCCAGAATCTTTCTCAGAAATAAAGTCATGGTGGATTGAAATAGTTCATCTGTTTCGAGTATTTCCACCAATACATCTGCAGTTAGAACTATGCTCCCTTTTGTAGCAACGATAAATTCTATACCACTTAAGTTGTCATGTATCTCGTCTTTAATGGAATTAAGGATGTCAATGGTTCTATCGGTATCAGTCTCGTTCTGGAAGATGATTTGTACACGGACTTTTCGCCGTCTTCCTTTATACCAGACATTCCTTGAACATAAATGTTGATGCAGTTCAAATATTTTAGTGGGTCGTAAGTACGCTCATAGTTAAAAATTCAAAAAAGTGACAAAAATCGTCGGTACTTTTCATTGAATCATCGAAATTTTTAACCGAATTGCGGACCGGAGATGATTTCCGGTATTTACTGGATCCGACGGAAATGTATTCATGGTACGCAATAATAATGGCTAGTTTCTTCAGGACGAAAAATAAACATATTTGAGACAGGAAAACAGGATATTCCTGTATAATTCATTATTCTTGAATTTAAAGTGACATTTTAGCAGACCGTCGAAATTTGACCCAAATTAGACGGAACTGTGACAAACTTCAGAGAAATTCTGGGAACGTAATTGTGAATGAATATAATAACTGGTTCATACTCAAACAGTGCATATACTTATTTTGTTTCATAATTGACGAAATCGTCGCCCTGGGATGTTTTAATCTCCGATGACATTTTTGTGAAAAGTGCTTTCTTTCACGTCCGCATTTCTACCAAGTATGGTTTGCCAAGTTAACATTTTAGACAATCATTTAATATAAATACAGATGGCGATGGCGAAATAAACTACAGAACTGTGAATAATAACATACATTGTAATTTATTTGACATAAGAAGACACCATGTGACAATTTTAATTAGTTAATTGTGTAAGTATAACAATAATCAAGATTAAACAAAACTATCCAACACTTTTATGATCTAAATTATGTATCTTTAGTTATGTTTTGGTCATGATGTTGAATTTATTGGACTTATTATTTGTAATTGTCACCCGCCTTCCCGTTGTTCTATCTTGACGATAACGCGTGCTACTTCGTATTTCTTGTTTACAAATCATTCTCTACATATCTTTTCATTAAAATTTGCATGCATAACTTGAGTATTTGTCACTGGACGGTCAGGAAACAACATTCAATCAATCATATGTCTTCTTAAATAACAGCACTACATGTAGAATGAATTTAAACATATTCAAAAGAATAAAAATAAGTATTGAATATGAAAGGAATAAAACGCATCATAATTAAAGACATCTTGATTGTACGACGTGTGTTTCGCATACAAAAGACTCATCAGTGACGGTCGAATAAAAAAATGTCAAAAGACCATAAAAGGCTCAATATTCCGATTTTTTTTTTGCGATATACAGCTAATAAAGGTTATTTATTCCTGAATATATTATCCGTAGTTTTTGCAAACAATATAAAGTTTTGTAAACAGTTAATTCATATAATTGACTATTTTAATAATAATTCATGTTTACACAAAGTGCTAACTTTTGGACATCGTGTTGCTGCATGGGTTGTTTGTTTCATTAATTTTTATTGTGCTATACTAAAGTAGCTAAAAAGGTTACAGTCCACAGGAAGACATATTACCCTAACTTGACACTCCGATCCAACTAGTCTTTGTTCTTACCCCTTAATGCCAATTGATTAACGGAAATCAGCAAATACCAATTTTTGAGTCTTAGGTTTGACCAGGCCGGTGTCAGAACCCACGAATATCAGGCGTTTTAATTCATTTATTATATTTATTTAATTGTACAATGAATTAATAAAAGGGTGCATACTGTAAGAATCCATCTTATATGAATCCACGCTTAAACATACACATCCACCCAAAAGAAATAACTTTTACAACATATATAGAAATAAGAAGATGTGGTATGAGTGCCAATGATACTACTCTCCTTCCAGGACACAACATGTAAAAAGTAAACAATAATAGGTCAAAGTACGACCTTTAACACAGATCTTTGGCTTACACCGACCAGCAAGCTATCAAGGACACACAAGTGACTAATGTAGCAATTCAAACAGGAAAACCAACGGTTTAATCTTTATATACAAAAAAAAACTAGAAACGAGGAACACGTATGAACCACAACAACCACCGAACAGGTTCCTTACTTGTTGCAAACAAACACAGCATGTGAAAACGTTTAAACAGGCGACAACCTTCACCCTAACCCGAACTTATATACTTTTATTAGTAACTTGCATGTCCAATTATAACTGTAGTTCATTTTGATAAACAAATAACAAAAACACAAAAACAAAACGAAACAATACAAAATGCAACTTAATCACATACATGCATTTTACATGATATTTCACAAATCATTTGACACTGACAGGAAAGTGAAAACATTTTTCGTCATTGCCAGTATCCACATCATAATTACAGATAACAAAAATGTTCCATAGATATAGGAAGATGTGGTGTGAGTGCCAATGATACAACTCTCCATCCAAATAACAATTTATAAAAGTAAACCATAATAGGTCAATGTACGGCCTTTAACACGGGGCCTTGGCTCACACCGAACAACAAGCTATAAAGGGCCCCAAAATTACTACTGTAAAACCATTCAAACCATAGTCCATTTCATCGTGAAAGAAACATCAGTTTATTCTGTTCTCAGTTTTCACTTGTCTTTGTCAATTTTCCCTGGCTTCCAAGATGAAATGAATGGATATATTATGTTAAACATAACTATTCTTCTTCTTTTTTGGAATTTTATTCTCATACACACTTGTCCGGGTCTACACTTATTTAGTTTTTATACATTGACTTACGATATTTGGCATACAATGTATAACCATGACTCAGATATCATAACAGTCTAATATCATTATGACATTTACCGTTGATCTCAAGGTACAATTAATTGACCTTTAACTTTCATGGTTAAATGATTGTTCAACCCTTAAACCATATATATATATATATATTCTTACAGGCTATGCCATTTTTTTTTTTTTTTTTATTTTTATTCAACAACAAATTGCACTTTCTGCTGTTAACAATATACCTCACTAGTCCAGCATACAAGTCAAGAGTCCCTGTTTGTTAATACCAGAAATCCAGGGTTGTTTTCAGGTAAGCATTAATATCTTAAATCAACATTTATAGTCTTATAATCTAACAGTTAAGTTGTAGAATTATCAGCATGAAATAATAAACAAGTAAATATCAGCGAGACTTATTTGATTACCTATATATATATTAATAGAAAAGAATACTATATATATCATCTAGCAATAAATAACTTTTGAGTATAGTTTCCGGAAATTTTCCATATTTTTTCCGTTAACGTGTGCGTTGTTTTCCTATCAAATAACTTCCTGGTGTGAAACAAAATTGTCACACCGGTTTATATGACTTTAAAAATAGAAACAAACAGAAGTGATGTAGCATTTTAACAGGTATGTCTAAATCAAAATGTATCAGTAGTATAAAGAAGATCAAGAGTAAATACTTGTTTCTTTTTAAAATCTTCTTTTTGTAACGGTAAATTGATTTAAATAGCCTCATTATTATTTTACTGCACAATAGGATTAATTTCTTAGCTCAATTAATGCCTCGTTAATAACTTCAAAAATGATTTACCCCCCCTTTTTGCCTTGATAAGTCGTTTCTAATTCACTATAGGTTTTGTATCCATGCAGAGGACACATTCCTATTCCAACCCCTACATCATATTAATTCGTAATTGCCTGGATTAGACATTTTATTCCACACAATGTGACACCAAGGCCGTAGCTACCCTTGAGGCAAGTGAGGCAATTGCCTCACTAAAATTTCGACACTGATTATTTTTTTTTATACATATATATAAATATAATAGTCATTTGTTGTTCTGTCTCAACCTTGATTTCTATAACTTGTCATCATTCCTTTTAAACTATTCTTCCTGGATATAACTCAGCATCTCAACAGGTGATGTTTCTCAATTACATTAACCTAGTAACGATAATCATCATGGATCTCTAGTTAAAAACAGGCTCTTGCAGAAAAAGGAAAAGCGACACTGAAGGTAAAGAAGGAATAATTCTAGTAAACTATTTTTGTGAATAGAGTCTGAGTAGTGCATATAACTTCATTAGTACAATCCAAAAACGATAAGTAGACTGACAAATCAAGTATACTGGTCTTCGGAAGGGGGCGGTCCTGTCTGCGTATCCATTTCTCCGTTTCAACAACTTTTGACAAATCAAGTACTGGGCATCGCAAGAGGACAGTCCTGTCTGCGTATTCATTTCACGAACTTTAATCTTTCTCTTTACAGATAAATAAAACAATATAAAACATGCATGGATTAGTTTTTATCCATGTTTCTTTAACCTTAAAAATTGAAAGAATATCCCATATTCCAATTTGATATTATTGAGGAATGGTAGAACCTTTAACACAGGATTTCGTCTTTACTTATTCGGGACTACGGAATTTCGTTTCTTTATATTTGGGGTTTCGGAATCGGACACCCCCAACCCCTAAATTTATAGATTCTGGAACTGAAAAATACCACCAACTATTTCCAGAAATAATTGGAAATTTCGGACCTACATGTAAACGTCATAAACTCCATTCCAATTTCCCCTGTACCCATATCAGATATACTTACTCTATAGATAGAATCATATACCTGTATCTTATCTCATTCTATCCCTAGTTTGTCTACTCTTTGTCAGCATAAAAGCGAGTTTAATAGTTTGTAACTGCGACTGTATGATGGTGCTTACATGAAAACTTAATTCTTTTTTGCAAACAAATCTGTTACTACCGATGCTGTTAACGAATTACTGATGGAGAAGGAATTGGAAGAAGACATTGATCGTTGTGTTGATGATAATGTGCTACCGTTAGAAACACAGAATGCCCTAAAACGACTGAAAACTTGGAAAAGAGCATGCATGAGTGGCGAGAGATTGTGTGGTCTTGCCATGCTCCATGTTCATCGCGATAAGGATATCAGCAGACCAAATTATGATTCTGAAACGATTTGACTGAACTGGTAATAGAAAAATTTGGCAAACTCTACTGAATCGATGTTTGTTCTATGTTCTGGCAGCAGACACAAATCAGTGATATTTGGATGATTATCTAACTTATAAGTTTAAATAAAGTTGTTAAAAATTTGGTGTTAGTAAAAGTCTTAAAATATGAAAAATTTATATAAAAAGTGTCCAAATTCAAAACATTATCAAACTTTCTAAAAATGCCTAGAATGCAGGATTTTGCACCATTCATTTCATACCCTCCAAAAAAAATGTTATATTGCAAATATCAATATTTATCAAATTAACTATATTACTAGAAAGTATGAGTAAATAAAATACATTTATTTACATATATAAACCATATCGACAAACGTTTTCAAATATAACACAAACATTTGACAGCATTTACATTGGTTGTGATATGTTTTATAAACCGCGGTCTCTCAAAACTTTGCATACCTGCGTAAAGATATGTTACAAATATCAATATTTATCAAAATAACTATAATACCAGAAAGTATGAGTAAATAAAATGCATTAATTTACATGCATAAACCATATCCACAAACGTTCTCAAATATAACACAAACATTTGACAGCATTTACATTGGTTGTAAATGTTTTATAAACCGCGGTCTCTCAAAACTTTGCATACCTGCGTAAAGATATGTTACAAATATCAATATTTATCAAAATAACTATAATACCAGAAAGTTAGAGTAAATAGAATACATTAATTTACATGCATAAACCATATCCACAAACGTTTTCAAATATAATACCATTTACATTGGTTGTAAATGTTTTATAAACCACGGTCTCTCAAAACTTTGCATACCTGCGTAAAGATATGTTGTAAATATCAATATTTATCAAAATAACTATAATACTAGAAAGTATGAGTAAATAAAATACATTAATTTACATGCATAAACCATATCGACAAACGTTTTCAAATATAACACAAACGTTTGACAGCATTTACATTGGTTGTAAATGTTTTATAAACCGCGGTCTTTCAAAACTTTGCATACCTGCGTAAAGATATGATGCAAATACCAATATTTATCATAATAACTATGATACTTAAAAGTATTAGTAAATAAAATACATTTATTTCCATACATAAACCATTTCCATAAACGTTTGCAAATATAACACAAACATTTGACAGCATTTACATTGGTTGTAAATGTTTTATAAACCGCGGTCTCTCAAAACTTTGCATACCTGCGTAAAGATATGTTACAAATATCAATATTTATCAAAATAACTATAATACCAGAAAGTTAGAGTAAATAGAATACATTAATTTACATGCATAAACCATATCCACAAACGTTTTCAAATTTAACACCATTTACATTGGTTGTAAATGTTTTATAAACCGCGGTCTCTCAAAACTTTGCATACCTGCGTAAAGATATGTTGTAAATATCAATATTTATCAAAATAACTATAATATTAGAAAGTATGAGTAAATAAAATACATTAATTTACATGCATAAACCATATCGACAAACGTTTTCAAATATAACACAAACGTTTGACAGCATTTACATTGGTTGTAAATGTTTTATAAACCGCGGTCTCTCAAAACTTTGCTTACCTGCGTAAAGATATGATGCAAATACCAATATTTATCATAATAACTATGATACTTAAAAGTATTAGTAAATAAAATACATTTATTTACATATATAAACCATATCCACAAACGTTGGCAAATATAACACACACATTTAGCGGCACTTACATTGGTTGTGAATGTTTTATAAACCGCGGTCTCTCAAAACTGCCCACACCTCTGTGAAACAGTTATGCCAAATTTAAACTTTGCATGCATGTCCTATTCTGGAAAGTGCATGCAAACATAAGGCTTATCTGAACATATCTTTGGAATATGAATAAAGCTATGGAAATAAAATAGTTATTTTTAGCATATCTTTGAGGACGTCCTAATTAATGGCAAAGGAATAATACATTTACATATACATTAGTAGGTCCGCAAATATATCTGGCAGAAAAGTAGTTACATTTGTCAAACATTTACATGACTACCCAAATTGTTGTAAATCTGCCTTTTCGTGTAGTGCGTATTTATCCTTTTGAAAGAAAGACATAACTATTTTGTTTTAAAAGATAAACACAAATTGTTTTTTGTTAAATAATTTGTAATTTCTGTATTTTATTAGTATTCTAAAAATTTGTGCATTTTTTGTTCAGAAATAACTAATTTTTATCAAATGGTCATGAATTAAGAAAAAAACGTAATTTTTTGCTGTATATTTATCAAAATTAAAAAAATTGCACTATTTACAGTTTTATAAAATTTGGTCCTTCTAATCTCCCTGCAAAATGAAACAAAATGTCGTTTTAAAAAATGGGGGTCCATGCACTCGTTTTCAAATTAAATCAGTTTGAATGATAAAAATCAGTCGAAAAATGCATCTTTTCCCGATATGTCATAGTTTGACGTCGCAAAAATAACATTTTACGTTAGCAACGTCATTACCTCCCCTATAACTGTATCGTATGCCCTTAAATATATGTCTGTACTTATTTTTCAAATGTCAGTTGATTCTATTGACTAATGTACGTTTATTTTTGTTTAAAAGTAAAATGTTTTAATTGTATTGAATTAATAAAAACGAGTACTTAATATAAGACTCTTGTATATGCGTATGTACAAACCATAAGAAAATTGTGAATAAACATGTTTATCATCTTTAAACATTTGTTACATCTAGTCAATTCTCCATTTTGAATATTTGAAGGCCGACAAAGATATTGTATATATTGATTTGTCTAACATATAATCCATAAAAGATAAATACAGACCATAAAATAGTGTCTACTTAGTTTATATGTGTGCACTATATCTTATTTTCTTAAGTTAACATCAAATGTGTTTTATCAAGTCATGTTCCGAAAGAACTAGTAATCTTTAATACACGTCACTTGGCCAATTATTCTTTTTTGTCTATCATTAGTATCAATGTGTCGGCATAAAAAGCCTTTAAAAATGTGTCTCGAAAAAATAAAATTGTTTCAAAACCCATGTCGTAGTACAAACTGTACATGGGTGATTGCATTTAAAATGATGTTATGGATCGACCTTTACCTTTATAATATACTCATGTATTTTTTCTAGTTTGTAAAACCTGTTCATACAAGAAGACAACAACATTTACTCTTTTATAAAACTGCCATCATAAGAATTCATAATTAAGATTTCAAGATGCACATATAGATTCATTTCACACTAACTTTAAATCATATTTTATCAACATACTTTCTCTCTGCCTGTGTTTCTTGACCATGTTTTTATTGTTCATTCTTAAAATTATTGAACTAATTTTTGTTTATGATAAGTAAATTAAGAAAGGAAAAGTGAAACGTGTCAAAGTAACAAAAACCCAACCAAGGAGCAGAAAACACCCGAAAGCAACCAGTGGGTCTTCAAAAAAGCGAGACAATCCCGTACCCAGAGGCCCTTAAACAAAAATGTACACTAGTTCAGTGAAAATGAGTGTCATACTTAACTCCAAATCATTGAATGAACTAAAATTAAAAATCAAACAAGAATAAGGCTCATTGAAGACGAGAATACAATTTATGAAAAAAATATCTGTTTTGTTTAGGTATTGCTGGTCATTTAGTCTGAATAGTTTTTTCTCTATCTTCTTTTGTTTTTGCTCATTACACAATAGAGGGAAAACGAATCGTCATTTTAAGGCAATCACTTTTTTTATTGAATTTTCTACTGTTATCATGGTTATAAGGGGCATCGTCCCCATAATAAGGACAAACGTAAATTGTAAAGTTTTATATTGTGGACAGTTTAAGATTAAAGACACACATGTGATTAAACTTTCTATATTAATCTTAATTGCAAACGCAAAACACACGCGGTGGGTTAAAATCCAAACATTGCACATTGTGTTACATGAACAAAAAATATACAACTTTTCAAAAAGTTCAAATTAATAAAATGCACATAAAACTATAGTTGCGGGTTCTTTAAGGAAATTGCATGCATAGCTGTTTCTTCACTTATTACAAACATGAACAACCAAATGCATTTAGATAAAAACATAGTTTGAACCTTTAAGGTCGTATTGTAGTAATTCTGTGATATAAATCATAATTGATTTAGTTGGATTCGAGTGATAACACAAACCCATAAATTCATTTCGAATGACTCTATCTCAGCAAAACTTAATCGAATAAACAAATTACAGCCGATTGCATTGAGGGTGTAGGTAAATGTAATATTTTTGGTTAGCTTACTTGCTAGCTGTACCGTGAAGCCATTAATTTGGTAAAGAATACATATACACATTAATGGATCTACAATATGTCGATACCTGTATCTTGGCCTTGCGCAAGGTCAAGCTTTTCTCTGACTGTTTAGAACGTCTATACACTAAATCCATTGGATGTTGGATGTGTACGGATTGATAATTTAGTCTTAGAAGTATGATTTTTTTATTAGTTGTTGGTGGCATTGAACTAGCTGTCACTTAACTGCGAGTGCTCTCAGATCTGTTTATAGTGTCTTTTTATTGTTGGGATATACAAGTACCCGGCATGGGCTTTGCTTTTTGTTGAAGGCCGTACGATGACCTATAGTTGTTAATAAATGTGTCATTTTGGTTTGTTGTAGAGAGTTTGCAAACATATCACATCTTCTCTTTTATATATACTTCACTATTTTCTAACTAGGAATACACTTAAAAAATATCACACAGTTTAATATAAATAGAACTTCTGATAGTCTTATCTGTTGCTTGTCGTCAAGTGGCAAAAATGCCATGTATAAACAGTACGAGAACAAATGGACAGTCTTATATTCAATCTAAGTTTTTTCCAGGATATAACATAAAAGAATAATGAAAACCGGAGCCAATCAATGAGACAGCAAACCGACAACACCATACAATGTTTAATGTGTTTCGATTTTATTTAAAACCAGCACATTTGTATAAAATATTTGTTTCGAATTCTAAAGAGAACATATAAAAAGAAGATATGGTATGATTGCCAATGAGACATCTGTCAACAAGAGACCAAAAATAACACAGACATTAACAATTATAGGTCACCGTACGGTCTTTAACAAGTAGCATACTGCATAGTCAGCTATAAAAGGCCCCGATATGACAAAGTAAAGCAGTTCAAAAGAGAAAACTAACGGCCTTATTTATATAAAAAAATGCATAGAATTAAATAAAAATGTCCTCTTTTAAAAGAATGTGTTACATTTTTTTGTGTTTCGTTCATTGTATATATGGTTTAAAAAGATATCATGCACTATAATTTGAATTTTGTTTTCTTCTTCCAACATCAAACAGTTAGTGGAAGTATATCACAGAACAACACATCTTTGCAGCATTACTTAACATTCCCATATAAAGTTGATTTGTTGTCACACATGAAATAAAAGCGTTGAGCACACCAAACATCAAATAAGGGGTAAAGTCTTATTTACGTTTATTCTACAACTTTTAATTTTCTGCATCGTTAGGGTATAGTCTCATTGGCGTATTTTCCATCAATGTTTAGTATCTGCTACGTGAGGGTAAAGTCTTATTGACGTATATTCCACATCTTTTTATTATCTGGGTCGTAAAGGTATAGTATCATAGACGTATACTCACATCTGTTAATTATCTGCAACACAAGGGTATAGTGTACATTTTTTTATTATCTGCGTCGTAAGGGAATAGTCTCATTGACGAATATTCCACATGTTTTAATTATCTGCATCATAGGGTATAGTCTCATTAACGTATATTCCACATCTTTTTATTATCTGCTTCGTAAGGGTATAGTCTCATTGACCTATATTTCAAATATTTTAATTGTCTGCCATATCTCTGTATAATCTGCGTCGTTATAATATCGTCTCATTGACGTATTTTCCAAATATTTTTTTATTATCTGTGTTGTAATGGTATAGTCTCAGTGATGTATATTCAACATATGTGTATTATCTGCGTTTATAGGGTGCTCATTATAAAGTTTTAGTTTTTGGTCATTGTTGAAGGGTGTGCAGTGACCTATTATATAGTGACTAACAAGTAAATCACTTGGTCTACATGATTTAAATGGTTGATAGTCGTCTCACCATATCTCCTTAGGCCAAAATAAAAATTGTTTGTTTCCCCTCCCCACACCCAGGTCAAAAATAAGCCCCCTGGGATGGGAAACAGACATTCTTTTAAATGTGGCCTTATTCATGATCTTTTTATTGAAATTCTGTAATAAGAAGATTTTACTAGTCTATAAGTATCACATAAACTTTACATTATCAATAATCCATTAAAATGAAGTCCAGTCAAAATAACCATGCCAGACAGATATATGACAGATAATTTCATGAATTTCATGAATTTCTGAATTTACACAGTTCTTCCATACCCCAAATTTATGGTTAAACGTTTATAGTAACCATAGAAACAGAGAAAAAGACTAAACATAAAAACCATGAAAATGGTGTCATTGTCAGATGAAATAAGCCACTCAAAAATGTCAAACATGTACAACTTACATTTATTCCATAATTATGCCAAAAGTAGTGATCCTATACATGTACAATATAGCTTATAGCTTATGAGAAACATTGATGACCTTCGGCTATTGTCTGCTCTGTAGTCGGGTTGTTGTCTTTTTGGCACATTCCCCATTTCCAGTGTCAATTTTATTAGGAAGTATAAACTGAGAAACAAACCTAACCATGTTAACATTGTATTAAACTGAAATAACCTTAATCACTTAAATTATCCATGAAGGTCAAGGTCAGTTCAACCCAACCTGATAGACAAGTAGATCTTTCAAGATACTCATATACAATAAAATGTATCCAATTACATATATAAAATATACAGTATACTAGAGCATTTCATTGATTAAATAACAGTATATTTTACATGCAGTCATTGAACCATGAAAATGGGGTCAGGTGCAATGTACATATAATGGCAAACTGAAACATCATAACATATTAATTAGCTACTAGCATCTGAATACAAGACAAGAAACATCCAGCTCTTTTAGCTTTTAAAATGTAAAGCTCTATAAAATAGCTTACATCATCACCCCAAGACTGTAATACAAATTTCTTGTATACAACCAACTTTCATGACTTTTGTGTAAGGCGAGACAAAATAAAATGATACTTTGAAGTACATGTATTGTTTAATATGTTTGACTACTATTATAAAATGCCAGTTTCAGAATGAACAGTAATTTAGAAGATTATTAAAATACATGTAGATACATTCAGACTATTATAACTATACAGCAAGCTGTCATTCGACTCTAACCAACAACCATGTCAGGGCTGTAAAGCTTGTCTAGGTTGGTAAAAACTTCCATCATCATGCATATATATGACACTAACCAATAGTGATGGACCGTGACAGATCCTCATGGAAAGTAAAGGAGGTTTAACACTCCCTGGTGGTACATGTAGCCAACAATAGCAATGGCAGCATAGAAACTCTTATTATATCCAAATTATTATTTCAAATAAATAATTATCCAAGGTGAATCAGATGATGTATGATCATGATGCTGCACTTTTAGTATTGACAATGATTGATATTCACTGAAACTAGAAATTTCCATTATTCCAATTTTCTATTCTTAATGATATAACTATCCAAGATAATCATGGAATTAAGATATAATGCACTACTAATATTCCTAGAAAACTTTAAATTCTCTTTATTTCAAATTGTTAATATTACTTATTTCAAATATATATATATATATCAAAGGTATGCTCTGTCACCAAGTAATGTAGTACATTGTATTTCCTACATTTTTTTCTATGAATTGTAAGTTTGCTATTTGTTCAATTCACAATTTTCTTTTTGTCCAATCAGATCATCCCATCAACTGTACATCATGACATAATGCTGTTAGCTCTATCAACGTTATTTCCAAACCAATAAGTAACACAAAATTATGAATGAATCCACCATTTCACAATTTATAGCTACAGGTACAAAAGAGGTACCATATGAGAGTAACTTAGTGACACTATATATTTCCTATATATACATTGATATACAGGATATATGCCGCTTCATAATCTGGCTGGGAATCATGCTCAAACCAATGTGATATCTTATCTACAAAAAAAATATACATTAAGAATAAAGTATTTATTATATATAAACTTGTATTTATCTACAAGAAAAACTAGCAATCATAATTTGCTTGACAACAAAGTTTAATGATGTAAAGAAATGAATTGATGACTTATACAATTTAATTGATAAGTCCCTTATGAGAAGAAGAATAAAACCCTTTTTTGAGGTTCTATATCTAAAACAAAATGTTCTCTCTTTCTACATCAATGTTTTCTTAGGTGTATACTTCATTGAAGGGTAACTGTCTAATAGAGGCTATAGCACTATACTTGTTGTGATCAATTTATAATACTTTTTTATTTTAAAATAGAATTTGTTGAATATTACTACCAACGTGACATGGTGACAAAGCAAATAGTATTTATAAGATTCTTCTTCTTCTTCTTCTTCTTCTTCTTTATAATCCATCAACATACTGATGATAACGTGTCGGGCACTTATTTAACTATGCCGCGCATGGGTGGGATCTAATTTTTATTTAGTCATGACAGTCATGACAGTGAATAATATACAAAAGATAAAAATAAAAATTTCAACATAATTTCTTTTTCTTCTGTTATAACATATATTTAAGTTCTACAAAATTTAGAGCATAACAAATCATTTATAACAAAATAATGAATCATACCCGGTAAAATCTTAAATTTCTTATCACAAAAGATGAAAAGTGTTAAAAATTGTTGTTAAGGACGCAATGCCGTCTCATCATTTGGAATCAAGCATGTCAGGGCACAATATCAATATACTCTTTTTTTGCACCGGGCAATTTTGAGGTTATTGCATATATACAAACCCAAGCCTTGAACATGTTGAAGGTATTCATAACACATATGTGACAAATTATAATTATTGTACATCACCCACCAGTGGCTATATAAATAGGTATATCATCGTCGTAACTAGTCCGAGATTACTCTGCCGTCCAAACGGCTGTTTTGCCAGACAAGCTTGTCTCGGACTACATCGTAACATGTGAAGATTGGTTGGTTATTGGTTAATAAAAAAAAGTGACAAATATTTCATGCAAATTTAGGACGTGACAGTTATCAATACATTAACATACAATATGTAGGATTACTCGATCAGGGGTTTAGGTCTTGTAACTGTTGTAATAGGCCATCCCGCACAACCATACCATTGTGAATACCCCACATGTCAATGCATGTTAGGCAATAAACAGGGGTGGATCCAGCCAATTTTTAAAAGGGGGTTTAAACCATACTAGTTTATATGTAACTTTTTAAATCATGCATTGATCTTCCAAAAAACATGAAAAAAGGGGGGGGGGGTCCAATCACAGGAACAATTTTTTAACAAGCCCAAATTTTTACTTTGCCTTTGAACAGGCTACTATCCAAGAGTGTGGAGTATTGGAACGTCGATTCATACCTGTATGCACAGATTTAACAAATGTGAACATTTTTCCTTCATGGGTGATGATCCATGATCAATGATTATTCTGATAGACATGTATTAAAATATTCATTTCTACTCACCAATTGCAATTTCCAGCACAGCTTATATTGTACTATAGTTTCCTTCTACCATGTCAACGATTTTGTGTAAAATAAGTTAGCTATTAGAAGCGCTGACACTGCCGACACACATGCGACATGAATGCAACAAAAATAAAGAGGGTACGGTAACGTTAAATCGTTTACGGGCGAAGAATTATTTTCCGTTTTTAATTAAACTTGTCAGATTTGATTAATTATCGTCGAAAAATGTCCCTAATGGATAGTCATTCAAATTAAACCAGCTTTATTATGTAACCTGGTCTTTAAATGTACTTTAAGTACAGTGTCTGACGTATAAACATTTTCTTGATTATTTATCCTATTTCAATATAAATTTGAATGAATTTATAAGCCTTTTTCTGCTATAATATTCAAACTTTATTTTTTAACGAAGGTATGTAGTTTTTAACGAAGGTATGTAGTTTTTTTTACAAAAGGCTCTCGAATTATAGACACATTAAAAAATAAAGATGGAAAGTGAAACGCATGAGTCTGGCAAAAATAAACGGACAATGTCATGACAATAAACGGAAAACGATAAAAGACAGAGTTATATATATATTTTTTTCCCTGTCTCAAATTTACTCAAATGCAATTTATATAGGTAACATAAATAGATAAATGATAATGCATTCATTTACAATATTTAAAAATAGTTACATCTTAAATTTAATTTAACATATTAAGATCACGTTTTCAAGTGTTCACGGCCGACATCCGTTATTATTAAATAAGGGTGTAAAAATGAATGACAAATTCTTCACCACGTACGGCAGTCTGTAATTGCATATAAAACGCATTGCAATCACTTGTAAACCATTAAATATAAAGGTTTAGGTGCTTATATTCAATAATTAAATATTATTTCGGCAATCTGTTGATTTTTTTTAGTCAATTCGCGGCGATTTGTGTAGCAGTATGACTTTGAGCTACTTTTTTTATTTATATATTTATAAAACAATGTTAAATAATTAAATAGGAAGAAGTTAGAATTCAAATTGAATATTTGTTTTATTTAAATAATATGATTAAGGGGACGTGGTAGACTTTCAGTTAAAAAAAATCGTCTTCTTTCACAGTTTTATTTTATTCTTGAAAGGGGAGCAACCCCTGATAAAAAATGGGAAAGTTTCACTCGTTTTGTGTCCAAATTATTAAAATCTGAACACGACTGGACACGGTCTGACAACATCTTGACGTCAGTTTGTATCCATGGTCTGTTTTGGTCTGACACGGTCTTAACGGATCTAAACAGCTCGCTAGAAGATACAGTCTTAAATATATTGACATGCCTTAACGGACTAATTTACCTAATGAGACTATCGATCCGAATGGAGACTTAACGATCTGACAAATCTTGACGTTTTCCTCTAGCGGTAAATCCAGTCAATTAAGATACGATCAGACCAAAATGACCGTTTCAGACTGAAATCGTGCTACTAGTGGATTTGACCGAATTTAATCAAAAATTAAACTGTTAGAACCAACATTGTTTGATAGAAATATGTTTGAATATCAAGGATTGATTTGCAAAAGTAAGAAAACGGATCAGGTTTATGAGAAAATTCAACCTTCTTGAAGCATATATGCATTTTATATGGGGAAATATAATACAAAATGGCGGCTATTATACGTCACAAAAGTCACGTGATGTCTAACTTCTTCTTCTCTAAGTAAATTTCTCCGCAACGGAAAATCCCTTATTTTTATTTATTACTGTTTAAAAACATGGAGCAGACTAGATTAGAATATATACAATCCTTAAAAGAATATTGTTGTCCTAAAACCATTTATTAATGTAAAATCTATCATAAAAATATTTACACCTACTATTTTATGTACATTAAGCATATACTAATGTTAATCAAAATATCTTAAAACGCACAGATTAAAAAGGAGTGAAATAGATTTACTAGTGAAAGGTAAAAGGACATACCCAGTCAACAGACTAACATTGGCCCAACGTTGGCAAATTGTCGGTACGTTGGTCGACCGTTGGTGTTGGCAGCACAACATTGGCCCAACGTTGGCAAATTGTCGGTCCGTTGGTCGAAAGTTGATGTTGGCTGCACAACATTGGCCCTACGTTGGCAGATCGTCGGTCCGTTGAGATGAATTCTGATACATTTGTTGGTGATGTCCAACATTGAGCCAACGTTGGTATGATGATATCAAAAAGACCATCCGTCGGTGTTGGCAACTTTTCTATGCCAACGTTGGCCCAACGTTGCCCCAATGTTAGGTCATAAAAGGTCGATGTCTTTGCTTTACCTTTCCGAATCGTATTAGGGCTACTGTAGTCTAAGTTATTGTTCCATTCCCTGGGAAATTTGGTCTTTAGCAAAGAAGAGAAAAAATGATTAGAAAAATTATATTTGTACATTTGTTAAAGTTTGTTGGGCCAATGCTGGGCCAATGTTGAAAATATATTATAAGCTAACGTTGGTTGTTCCACGTAATACTCTACGTCACATTATATAAAAACTGCCAAATTGAATGTACATTTTGTCAATTATGTTTTACATTAGTGGTACATGTACTTCGGATATCGGTTGGGTTTACACTTATCTTGACTACGCATTAAACAGCTAAGTTTTGCAATGTGGTGACCTGATAAAATTATATTGTTCACAATTATTACTATTAATTATTTGTTTTTGTTGGTATTTAAAGTGTCGTTACAGTTAATTTTATTACTCTGTATTATTACCACTGCTACTTTTACTATTCACCGAAAGTTTAATAACTTTAAACATTATTAATAACCAATTAGTATATAGTTGCGACGTAAGCAATATATATACAGCTGTAACATTTTGATAAGGTTGAATACAAGTAACACGCTGGTCAAATGATAGTTGCTATGGTTATATACGTTTAATGGGATGGTCAGAATTGTGATCATTTCCCGCCTTGCAGAGCAGAATAAACACAGAAAAGAGAATTGTCTTCAAGAAAAAAGAAAAGAAAACATGTGAGTTGTTAATTTCTACTTATTTCTAAACAATTATGATTTATACAAAATTGTTATATTTTCGTTGTATGCGTAAAGTTAATATATTGTACATTTTTTTGTATGAAGTATTCATGAAAGCGTGGTTATCACCGGAGTTAATTATACTTCAAGATGGCGAAAGCAGAAGAAAGGTTTACGAAAGTTAAAATAAAACCCCCAGAGATATATATTTTGAAAATGAATAGGTGTAAACTGATCATAGCAACGTATTTTAAAAGTACCAATATTACGTAATCATGACAATGTATAATTTGTAACGTTTGCAAATTGTACGTATAATATAGATATATATTTGTATATGCTTTTTCTCTTTGTTTATTTGTAATAAAATAACGTAATACTATAATAAAATTTCTAAAGTTAAAACATCTTTTGCTTTACTGAATGCAGACCTTTTCTCTGAAACAATAAAAGACACAAATTGTTCATAACTAATAACAATCATCAGGAATGCGAAAAAAAGGAGTTATTTTTAATTAAGTTGTAAATTGACGTACGTGTAGTACAGATTATCTATGAATTTTTTACATGCGTATTAAAAGTGCACACCTCATATCTTTTCCAAATAAACAAATATTATATCTATACACAATTTGTGTAATTATTTATCTCTTACTTGTTGTTTGCAATGGTTTTTATTTTATTTAAATCTAGCACCATATATTTATGTTGCAGATCAAACACTTTAGTACATCTGGAGGAGATACAGTTAAGCAGAGTGTTAGAAGGATTATGAGCACAATGCTGGAAAACTCTATTACAATGAAAATGAATTGGCTAGGGAGAGGGGACAAGACTGCTTTTTCCCGTCTGATTCTTAAAGATGTTTTAATAAGTAAGTATTACACTTTATGAGTTCTTTATGACAAATTATGCCCACAAATCCTTCTAATATTAATTTATTTCTGACCATTAGACAAATTACCAATATTAGAAGATGAAAAAAAAAGATTGGTTATTTAAGATTTTATTTTGTATTAAATAGTGTTTAAAATGTTTAGAATATACATTAATTCATATTATATATCTAGTAGGAAGATTACGCACGCATGCATAAGGCAAATACACATTTGAAGTTTATACTTATAACTTTATTACAGAGTCGGTTAGAAAAAACCGTAACTGCAAAGACTCCTCAGATAAGGAGATAGAGGATGCAGCTAAAGATTGGCTGCGGTTTAGCCTTGACAGAGAAGGTGGCAGGAAACAGAGAAGAGAAAGAAAGAATAACACTAACGATAATGACACTGTCGAAATTCAAAATGAGGAGGACAATACTCGTGGTGACGACCAATAATATCGAATTCAAAATAAATAAAGTTTCATCTTCTGAATTATTTAATTTTCAATCTGGATCTGGAACCAATACAACTAAAATTACATCTCATAAAAAAATATTTGTATGAGCGACTTACCATAAGCCATACGTCATTTGTGCTGTTAGTGAAATTGATATGAAAAAAGAAGATGTGGTATGATTGCTAATGAGACAACTCTTTACAAGAGACCAAATGACAGGGTTGATCTGGTCGATCCATTGAACATTGTCAAAGAAATATCTAAGTGTCACACAATATATGAAATTAAAAACAAAATTCATGAAAAAAGGGACAGTAACAACAATGGGTAATACACATATACAGAATTGCTACCTTAAACTTTGGCAGCTTTGAACACAAAAAAAAGATCAAATATCATGTGCTCCGGAGTATTTATCTTTTCCACCTCCTCATGCAGCATCCATTATGAATTGGTTGATACAACACGTACAATGGACCAACGTATTGCCAACATAAAAATGAGAAATATCTACCTTGGACCAACATAGTGCCAACACAGAAATTAGACATATCTACGTTGGACCAACGTAGTGCCAACATAAGAACAGATATTTCTACGTTGGACCAACATAGTGCCAACACAAAAATAAGACATATCTACGTTGGACCAACGTAGTGCCAACATAAAAAAAGATATTTCTTCGTTGGACCAACATAGTGACAACACAGAAATAAGACATATCTACGTTGGACCAACGTAGTGCCAACATAAGAAAAGATATGTCTACGTTGGACCAACGTTGTGCCAACATGGATTTCGTTTTTCATACAATGGGCCAACGTTGGCTCTATGTATTGCATATAACCGTACAATGCTGGGCCAACATGGAGCCATCGTGTTGGGCCAACGTAGGCCCACTTTGCATTTATACGTTGGGCCAACGTTAAAATACAACGATGGGCCAATGCAATGATATACGTTGTGCCAATGTTGGGCCAACATACTCATGTTGTCTGGGTAGCTTATTTATTTATTTCTTGACAGAAAAAATAAAAGGATTAATAAAAATATAGATTGCTATTTAATGGTCTGGGATTTATCATTACTATGTACACCACTAAAATTAAAATTAACTGTTATGTTACTGTACAGAACATGCAGAATTTATAAAAGTATATTTCTATTTTACCAGTTGTTCTTCGGTTAAAATAGAAGTTGATTATATGGAATCATACAACTTTTATAAAATCTAAAATATTTGATCTGAAACATTACTAATTTAGGCTTTTTTTTAAATCTAAAATATTGAATATTCCTGTTTGTGTTACTTTGTTTATTTAAGTTTACTCTTAAGCTTCCTCTTAAAATATATGTCTGATAATTAACTTACTTAATTTTTTTAGGGGGGTAAAAATTAATAGTTATTTAGACATTGCACCCGGGGTCTTTTGCCTCAAACTGCTTTGATACTACTATCCTTTTGTGTAATAATGTTCTTCCACAATGGAGGTCATAGCAGAGTTTTCTGCTTATTCTTTCTATCTCTGTTGAAATTTCTTCGTTGAGAATTAGAATATTTTCCCGTACTTTGCTTGAGTCAATAATTACTTGCATTAATAGTTCTATGTTTCCAGCGAAGTGTTCTTGCCAATTATTCTGGCCTATATTGCATATTATAGCTTGTTTCAGTGCAGGAACCACCACTTTTTGACGTTGTTCATTTAATGCTGGGCATCTTAGTAGGAAATGCTTTAAGTCTTCCTGTTCTATTTGACAAAGCAGGAATTTTTGCTCATCACTATTTCCATTAAACCTTTGAATATGTTCTTGTAATAGGTCTGTTCCTGTCAGTAACCTAGCTGTAATATTTGCCTTTTTGACCTCGTATGTTACTGGGGGTAATGTTCTCCATACGGTATGAACTTCATGTATCTTAAGCATTTGGATGTTACAATGTTTCAGTGTACATTTTTCTTCCATTTCTTTTTGTAAGAGATTTGTCCATTTCTCAGCAATGCTCCTGTTAGTGTCTTTTGTCCACTGAATATTTGAGGGCAGATGTTCTTTGAAATCTGCTATTTATGGCAGATTGTAGAAATTCAGGATTTCTTGTGCTCTTACTTAGTTGGATATGTATTAAAAAATTATTTGTCCGCAACAACCAAAACTGACCATATAAGCACTTTATAATAGAAATCTAAAAATATTGGAACAGTAGGAATAAAAAAAATTGTTCACATCAAATTTAGAATGCCACCATGTCCTTTTTTTATTCAAACTATTGATTTTAAACAAAATTCAGTAGTTTTCATACCTCAGACTGACTTGTATTATAAATTTATTTGTCCGCAACAACCAAAATTTACCATATTAGCACTTTATTATATAAGTCTATATAGCCATATTGTAAATGAGTTATATTTTCATGTAAGGATTGATTGTATTATATAAAAGGTAGCAATATTTGAATATTATGACTAACAAATTTTGTTCGCATCAATTAAGAGTGCCAGAATGTCCTTTTTTATTCAAAATATTGAATTGAAACAACTTTCAGTAGTTTTCATACCACAGACAGACTTGTATAATAAAATTATTTGTCTGCAACAACCAAAACTGACCATATTAGCACTTTAGTATGTAAATCTATATAGCCATATAGTAAATGAGTTATATTTTCATGTAAGGACTGATTGTATAATATGAAAGGTAGCAATATTTGAATAATATGACTAAAAAAAAAATATCGCATCAATTTAGAGTGCCAGCATGTCCTTTTTTTTATTACAAATATTAAATCGTAACTAAAAATTAGTAAGTTTTCATACCTCAGACTGACTCGTATAATACAATTATTAGTCCACAACAACCAAAACTGACCAAATAAGCATTTTATTATGTAAATCTATATAGCCATATAGTAAAGGAGTTGTATTTTCTTGTTCATGATGTAAGGATTAATTGTATAATTAAAAAGGTAGCAATATTTGAATAGTATGACTAACAAATTTTGTTCCCATCAATTTAGAGTGCCAGCATGTCGTTTTTGTATTCAAAATATTGAATCGTAAACAAAATTCAGTAGTTTTCATACCTTAGACTGACTCGTATAATACAATTATTTGTCCGAAACAACAAAAACTGACCATATTAGCACTTTGTTATGTAAATCTATATAGCTGCATAGTAAATGAGTTATATTTTTCATGTAAGGAGTGATTGTATAAACCAAAGAATAGCAATATTGGAACAGTAGGAATAAAAAAATTTGTTCACATCAATTTAGAATGCCACCATGTCCTTTTTTTATTCAAAATATTGATTTTAAGCAAATTTCAGTAGTTTTCATACCTCCGACTGACTTGTATAATACAATTATTTGTCTGCAACAACCAAAACTGACCATATTAGCACTTTAGTATGTAAATCTATATAGCCATATAGTAAATGAGTTATATTTTCATGTAAGGACTGATTGTATGACATGAAAGGTAGCAATATTTGAATAATATGACTAAAAAAAAATCATCGCATCAATTTAGAGTGCCAGCATGTCCTTTTTTTATTAAAAATATTAAATCGTAACCAAAAATTAGTAAGTTTTCATACCTCAGACTGACTTGTATAATACAATTATTAGTCCACAACAACCAAAACTGACCAAATAAGCATTTTATGATGTAAATCTATATAGCCATATAGTAAATGAGTTGTATTTTCTTGTTCATGATGGAAGGATTAATTGTATAATTAAAAAGGTAGCAATATTTGAATAGTATGACTAACAAATTTTGTTCCCATCAATTTAGAGTGCCAGCATGTCGTTTTTTTATTTAAAATATTGAATCGTTAACAAAATTCACTAGTTTTCATACCTTAGACTGACTCGTATAATACAATTATTTGTCCGAAACAACAAAAACTGACCATATTAGCACTTTGTTATGTAAATCTATATAGTTGCATAGTAAATGAGTTATATTTTTCATGTAAGGATGGATTGTATAAACCAAAGAATAGCAATATTGGAACAGTAGGAATAAAAAAATTTGTTCACATCAATTTAGAATGCCAACATGTCCTTTTTTTAATCAAAATATTGATTTTAAACAAATGTCAGTAGTTTTCATACCTCAGACTGACTTGAATAATAAAATTGTTTGTCCGCAACAACCAAAACTGACCATATTAGCACTTTAGTATGCAAATCTTTATAGCCATATAGTTAATGAGTTATATTTTCATGTAAGGACTGATTGTATAATATAACATGTATAAAAGGTAGCAATATTTGAATATTATGACTAAAAAATTTTGTTCACATCAATTTAGAGTGCCAGCATGTCGTTTTTTTACCCTTTTTTACACTTTACCCTGAATAAGTTTAAAATGTTGATGTTTAGAGTGCCAGTATGTCCTTTTTGTTATTAAAAATATTAAATCGTAACAAAAAATTAGTAAGTTTTCATACCTCAGACTGACAAAAAATATTTGTCCACAACAACCAAAACTGACCATATAAGCATTTTATTATGTAAATCTATATAGCCATATAGTAAATGAGTTGTATTTTCATGTAAGGATTGATTGTATAATTAAAAAGGTAGCAATATTTGAATATTATTACTAAAAAATTTTGTTCACATCAATTTAGAGTGCCAGCATGTCGTTTTTTTACCCTTTTTTTACACTTTACCCTAAATAAGTTTAAAATGTTGATGTTTAACTAATTTACATATTTTTATGTAAATTTTGAAATACTAAAAAAACAGTACTTTAACATTTCACATTAATTGTCTGCCATTTGAAAAAATAAAAGGATTGTTTTTAATTAAGACCTATATGTACATGTTCCAGCATTTATGTTTTAATAAAATTGAGAATGGTTACGGGGATATTGATGGTGTCAAAGAGACAACACCCAACAAAAAAGACAACACCAAACAAAAAAGCAGCAATAAACATATAAATGAACCAGAATAAAAAAAAAAAAACACACACGACTAACAAAGGCTAGAGGTTCCTGACTTGGGACAGGTGCATGAATGCAGTGGTATTAAACAAGTATTGTGAGATCTAAAGCCTAGTAGCAAACGTGATATAAATATACCAGACCAACAAAGGCTAGAGATACCTGGCATGCGACAAGTGCATGGATGCTATGGGATAAAACAAGTAATGTGAGATCTCAAGCCTAGCCAATATGATTTAAACATACACGACTAACAAGGGCTAGATGTTCCTGACTTGGGACAGTTGCATGAATGCAGTGGGATAAAATATGTATTGTGAGATCTCAAACCTCTCTAACCTGATATAAACATAAACGACTAACAAAGGCTAGCCGTTGCTGACTTGTGACAGGTTCAGGAATGGAGTGGGATTTAACAAGTAGTATGAGATCACAAGTCTAGCCTATGTGATATAAACATACACGACTAATAAAGGCTAACGGTTCCTAACTTGGTACAGGTGCATGAATGCAGTGTGATTAAACAAGTTTTGTGAGATCTCAAGCCTAGCCTATGTGATATAACCATACACGACTAACAAAGGCTAGCGGTTCCTGACTTGGAACAGATGCATGAATGCAGTGGTACTAAACAAGAATTGCTAGATCACAAGCCTAGCCAATGTGATATAAACAAACATACAACAATTCATACAGTAAACATAGTTTACCGGAGAGCCAGGATTTCATTACAAAATAAATTGTCATTTATTGAACGTGAACCCGGGATCTCTGTGCTATATTGCAGGATGTATACTGATCAGGCTAACGCAGATCTTCCCTAGCTCAACCTCTCATCACTGACAAATTATCTACTAATGAATCGAAGTGAAGCAATTCCGTCACACATATTT